>NC_056737.1:1834284588-1834569588 GCF_019279795.1 Protopterus annectens | reverse complement strand
AAAAGTTAGCGCTTTCACCAAAAAGGCTTTCTCAAACTACAAAGCTGCCATAGAAAAAACGTCATTTAAATATGTGCAGGACAAAGCTGATAGGTTTAAAATTAATTAAATGCATATACTAAATACAGCATCATTAAATCATTTAAAATAGTATACAATCATTATAAATTATACATCCATAAAAATCACAATCCACGCTAAAACATTTGAAACATGCAACACCCTAAATATATAAAAAAAAAACCTAATAATTAGTGTCTAAAAGTTTTCTCTTTCTTAGAAGTGGTTTCACTTGTGTTCTATCATTTAGTCCAGGCTTCTTGTCCGCTCTCAGCCTGACTATCCATCTAAGTTCAATCTCTTGTAAGTGGACATCTACATCCCCACCTCTAATATCTGACAGGACATGTTGCAGGACACTAAAAACAAAATAATGTTCAGCACCCATACTTTTAACATGTTTTGCAAGTGCATTGTGTTCGGAGCCAATTCTAATACTATAAACATGTTCCCTGATGCGCTCCCTAAGCTGTCTGCACGTCTTACCTACATAGAAAGACGTGCATGAGGCAGACTAAGTACAGCACATTTGTAGTTGTACAAAATGTATTTGTCCTAAATTCATAGTCAATCCCAGTAGTAGGGTGTGTGAAGGTCAAACCTAAATCCACATATTCACACTGATTGCATTTACCGCAAGGCTGGGTATTAAAATTACCATTCCTTGGATCTAACGTCCTACAAACCGATCTATCACAGAGTTTATTTTTTATATTCTGTTTATTCTTGTATGTAAAACTGGGATCCTGTCCCACTACACTAGATAATTCTTCATCCAATTTCAAGACACAGGGAAACATTGGGATGTCTTGAAATTGGATGAAGAATTATCTAGTGTAGTGGGACAGGATCCCAGTTTTACATACAAGAATAAACAGAATATAAAAAATAAACTCTGTGATAGATCGGTTTGTAGGACGTTAAATCCAAGGAATGGTAATTTTAATACCCAGCCTTGCGGTAAATGCAATCAGTGTGAACATGTGGATTTAGGTTTGACCTTCACACACCCTACTACTGGGATTGACTATGAATTTAGGACAAATACATTTTGTACAACTACAAATGTGGTGTACTTAGCCCGGTGCGTCTCATGCACGTCTTTCTATGTAGGTAAGACGTGCAGGCAGCTTAGGGAGCGCATCAGGGAACATGTTTATAGTATTAGAATTGGCTCCGAACACAATGCACTTGCAAAACATGTTAAAAGTATGGGTGCTGAACATTATTTTGTTTTTAGTGTCCTGCAACATGTCCTGTCAGATATTAGAGGTGGGGATGTAGATGTCCACTTACAAGAGATTGAACTTAGATGGATAGTCAGGCTGAGAGCGGACAAGAAGCCTGGACTAAATGATAGAACACAAGTGAAACCACTTCTAAGAAAGAGAAGACTTTTTAGACACTAATTATTAGTTTTGTTTTTTATATATTTAGGGTGTTGTATGCTTCAAATGTTTTAGCGTGGATTGTGATTTTTATGGATGTATAATTTATAATGATTGTATACTATTTTAAATGATTTAATGATGCTGTATTTAGTATATGCATTTAATTAATTTTAAACCTATCGGCTTTGTCCTGCACATATTTAAATGACGTTTTTTCTATGGCAGCTTTGTAGTTTGAGAAAGCCTTTATGGTGAAAGCGCTAACTTTTGCTAGCTGATTAAATATATTTTTACAATCTACTGGCATTGGAACTCGTAATTGAAGCGACTGAGACTGTGGATACTCTTGGCTGTTGTCTCTACCTGCACGTGGATATTTTACAGTTCATGTAAATGTTTAATTAGTACGTTTATAACCCAGAAAGTGATGAGATCCTAGGTCTTAAAGCTGGCAGTGATAAAATATTGTGACATGTTTGTAACAGTTTAGATATTACCAAACCCTATACGTGCATGCAGCATATATTTAATGTTTCTAATGTTTTGTTTGAACATGAGTGTTCTCAGTATATCAGTATCACTCCCAGTAAATAGTGCTTTTCCAGCTCATACAGGGTAAGGTTCAAAATGTAAGACTTCATGGTAGCTAAAGTCATGCTTTTCTACTTTCAACATCAGCAGTGAGAAATACAAATAATATAGGAAAGACATCTGGAGACATGCAAGTTCACACCTCAAAAGTTTGAAATTCAGGTAGTGTGTTACTGCTGGAGACATGCAAGTTCACATCTCAGAAATGTGAAATGCAGGTAATATGTGATGCTAGAGACATGCAAGTTCACTCCTTAAAAGTGTGAAATGTAGGCAATATGAAACTGATGCAAATTCACAACTTAGAAGGGAGAAATGCAGGCAATATGTGACTGCTGGAGACGTGCAAATTCACACCTGAGAAGTCTGAAATGCAGATAATTTGTGATGCTGGAGACATGCAAGTTCACATCTCAGAATGTGAATTACAGATAATATGTAGCTGATAGATACGTGAATGTTCACACTTGTTCACTGTATTAACTACAGAAACTAATCATATGCAGAGTCTTTATGTTCATATGACAGGCAGTAATTTACAACAGATGCAGAATATGCACTAATCAATAAATATAATGGCATGCCTATACATATGTAATAAACATCACCCCCCAATGGACTACTAATGAGATATTCATCCACCAGTAATGCATGCTATTTTCCTTCTCCCCTTCTGCCCTGTGATTGGCTCCAGCCTTCCCTGCAGTGGGTGATACAGCCTGTTTATTGGTACAATGAGGATAAACATTGCACTAAACAAGAGAACCTGTATGTGGTGTTAGGAGGGGAGATGTGACTACAGGAGTATATACCTCTCAGCCTTATAGCACAAGAAATCTGGGCAAAGCAAAAAATAATGTGGGGAGGCCCAAAATAGCAACACATTTTAGATATTGCTCTAATAAACATAAAATGTTGTTAGAATAACAGGTGTTGTGTTACCATGCATTTTTGAATGATATGAAATGTGGAACTCAAATGTCTGTCATTATTTAATGACTTAAGTCCTCAATGATTTGTTAAAAATTCACAAATTTTATGAGGCAAATATATAGACATTCTGTGAAAATCTAAACATTTGAGAGGTAGGAGCACAGGGTCCCTAATCCACCACAAAGTTGCTATATTGTAGTTATGATAGTCCATAAAGGAGTCTGGTTCCAAACAGCAAACCACGAGCTTCTGATTTCCTGGCTGATACAGTGTTCTACAGTTGTGTTGTCAAGATACCAAGCCTCACAACTGTCCAGGTTTTCGCAGAATATCCAGATTTGTGCCTCATATTTTTAGTCTGTTCCTCATACAATTTGTGTTTTTCTGGCAAATCATTTAGGATTGAAGTCACTAAACAATGACATGCATTTGTGTTTCAGAGTTCATATTCCTCAGAAAATGCACGCTAACACAAATCCTGTTATTCTTGCAACCTTCTGGGTTTATAAGGACAATATTTAAAATTTGTCCCTATTTTTCAGCCTTTGCCCCCCATTATTTTAGGCTTTGTCCAGATTTCTTGCACTAAGAAGTTGAGAGGTATGCAAGGTATGCCTTCCATAATATAAAAAGTAATCATAGTATGAAACAGACTGCAGTGGACTTTTATGTATATGAATCTGCACTGTGGCACTTAACGCCTAGGTGATCGATTTCTGACAAATGGGTGAATAAGCTAGATTGCAAATGATTAACAGGGAAGACTGTGCTATCTGTCAGCTAGAAGGTGAGGTATGTTAATTTTGAACTGCAGTAATCCTTTTTGGTATCAGCTTGCCAATTTCGTTTGCCACGTTTGCATGCATCGTACAGGCAAAATAGGGAAGCAGTCCATGAGACCATTGAGGAACTTAGCTCAATTTCCCCAAAGTACTGTCTGGTCAACTAATTTTCTCAGTGTCACACAGAAAACAACTGGAGACTTAGAATATGAAAATCTGAACTACAAGGAGCAGTTTGACAATTCCTAACTTTAATCCTTTATACTAGCTGCTAGACTTATCCCCAGAGATCGACTAAATAAAATACTCAATCACAGAACTGTTTTAAAACTTATGAGCTGCACACACTAAACAGATGTTAAAAAAAAAACTAGTAGCAAACTCCTAAGTCTCCCTTGTGGTACATAACTGGTAACCATCCATATAGGTATGTTTGTGTTATATTATTCACATCTTATATCAGCTCACTATAATCGACACTTAATGGTCATGCTAAATCCTACCATCCTATTCTAATGATTTTTCGCTTACAGCTAAGGGGTAAGGGGATGATATCACTGCTTTGCCTGTAACATCGATATGCAAATAATTCTGGCCACATGGTACAGATGGATAAAGCTCTGACTATGCCCCAGAAGACCACTGTTCGACTTGTGGTCCAGGTGCTGGAGGGACTGGGTGGAGGGAGATAGGGAGTGAGAAGATGATGTCAGCTCTCCCATTATGAGGGAAGAAAGGCTGGCTAGACATATTAACAGCAGAATTAAGAGCAAGGTGAGCACTTATCTGGTTAGCGGGTTGCATGTGTGTGCGTAATCATGCATGCACTTCCTGAATGCAGCCATTGCAGAACTCACAGAGCTGCCACAGAAAGAGGAGTTAAGGCACACTCTCCATTAGATGTATGACACTGCATCAGTTTCCTTCATCTCCTCACTGGCCTTAGACATGGGTCAGGTTCAGCCTGAGAGAGGCTACAGTGGGCCCAATAGATCCAGCGAACAAGGAGAGGAATTGGTAGCAGCTGACAGTCAGTTGTGGGAAAGCAGTTAGTGTGGGAAAAAAAAATAGAAATACACTAATGCATTTACAAGGAATCTGCAGAACTAGACAAACATATACAGTAACCAGACAAATTCCTCCCTGGTTCAAGATACTAGTGTAATGTATTTTTTTAACAATGCTTTGCAAAATGTATCACAGTGAAACAGAAAAGACTGCACAGATAAGAAAAGTTAACAAAAAAAAAACACAGAAATAAAAATCCAAGGTTTAGAATTTGTCTTTTCATACTTCTGAATGAAAATAAAATGATACATGTTAGTAACTAAGAAAGTGGACATACCATTTGGTATGTTAGAATGCAGAATGTCTGTTGATTTACTTTACTTATTTGCCTGTTTTTACTCATCAGTTTTTTTGTGCATTTCATGCATTGTACCATCTTCTACTTGACACCAAGTCAACCATCCAAATTAGTACTAAAGTCATCATAACTAGTACTAACCATATCGAGGATAACCACCAGCATCCAACATTATGCATGTAAACATGCAAACACTAGACTAATTCCTTTATCTCACCTTGGTGAGGCACCAAACTCTACACAGCTACACTTGCATATCTAAGGCACCACACTTCTCATTCAGTGCACATGTTTTATAGCGTCACTCCCAGGGCAATTACATGAACATTAGAATAAAGTAAAAAAATCTAACATCTTGCTCTCCTAAGCAACGTCTACAGAGTACCACTTAAAAGTTCTCTTCTGATAGCAGGTCATTGGGTTTGAAAGACTGAATAATTTATAAGACATATTCACACAAGTTGGAACAAACGAATCTCACTGAAAAGTTCAGCGTTGTAAGCTCATTTAGAAAGTGGAATTTTTAATAGAAATTATATAGCCGTTCTAAGAAGTTTAGTTTAACAATGCCACTTAAACCTTCAGAACATACTCTTTCATCTAACTGCCATCTAACAAAATCATGAAATGAACCTCAAACAACTATCAACTCACATATAGTAAACACAACTTTCCTCCCATAATTCTTTTCAAAGAACTAACACAATTATATATTATCAAATAAGCTTTCAAAGCAGACCCTCCCCACATTAAGATCCATATAAATACCCAATTCATTCATATTTATCCAGTTGCAAGGGCAATTACATTCTCAAACAATGGAAAGTTTTCTTTTTTTTACATTGGAGTTATGGGTGAAGTCTGACTGCAACACTAGCATTCAGGTAACATGGAAGAGTCGAAGGGAAAAGAAGTTAAGTATGTTGTTTAGGCCACAAAGTACAAAAAGAATTAGAGTGAGCTTAGATAAAATTTGGGACTCCAGTTTACACAGCTGAGCACTTCAACACTATTATTATAAACAATTTCCTCATAACAGATAAAACAGAATCTTAAGCTCCATACAAACCCAAAGATTCTTTTTTGTTTCTCTCAGTCACCGATAGAAATTTAAACTGTTATGTCCAACAACCCTTGTCTTCCTAATCTGCTGCAAAAAATACAGATGAAATACCGCCCATAAATATTTCCACAAGGTAAAATAAAGTAATCCAGATATTTTTCTTCCTTCAAACCCAAAACCATCTCCACCAATAGAAAAAAATGTTCCTGCATCTTAGCAGAGAACTTAAGAGCAACCTTGCTGTTTCATCATACATCTAAAGTTAGAAACCCAGTAGCAACATTAAAAAAAGGTTTTGGTAACTTTGCTCCTTGACTTACTACTACAGTTGGATATTCTGGGGGACACTCAAACGACTTTATATTCAAGTCCAAAGTTTGCAGTGGTTGGTGTTCCTCCCCTGTCATAAATTTCCTGTAAGGAGAAGAAGTTAAAAATGTTTGTCAGTCCACAGATCTGTTAGCTCTGTGGGTCTTG
This sequence comes from Protopterus annectens, assembly GCF_019279795.1. Classification (NCBI taxonomy): domain Eukaryota; kingdom Metazoa; phylum Chordata; order Ceratodontiformes; family Protopteridae; genus Protopterus; species Protopterus annectens. Next base: position 1,834,562,925 of record NC_056737.1, on the reverse strand, counting down.
CATTAAATAAAGTTCTACACAAGTCTGTGAGGTTTCATACAGTTCTAAAGCATATACAAATTAACAATGAACCTTTTCAATATCACATGGGTTACATCTATCAGTATGAGACCTGTAAGACAAAGCCAAAATCCACATTGGAAGTTTCTGATCAAAAGGGTGTACATGGCAAGGTGCCCCACAGGTATCTGAAACAAACTAAGTTTACTGATGCAATTCAGAGCTACTTTGCACAGTAAACCCACCAAGTGGATGCCATTTTAAGGAGATATGCAGTCAGACAGTGTTGGTTAAGTACTGTAGTACAGCATTCACAGGATTCATAATCCTTGCTGAAAATATCAGTTTTAATTCATAACCTTCACAAGTTGTACATCAATCTGGGTGCATGCTTGTTTTATATTAGTAAATACATAGTTGTTCATAATTACCAGAAGGCTTGTTTACATAATTAAATTTCTATACCAATTTCTTTCCAGGACTAATGTCTGAAACTCTACAAGCTAGAATAATTCAAAATAACAATCCATTTGCAAAACTAAAAAGAAAGTGAGCTGCTGTATGTTGACTAGTGCCCCCCATCCCCCAACATTCCCTATGTGTTTTCTTATGAAATTTCTTGGCAGCATCTTTAAAGCAGTTAAGACAAGCAATGAGGCAAAAAAGAAATTCTGATTGATAGTATGTATAGACTGTTATAGTAGTCTATGTCTACAAGTTTATATCATACAGTAGTGGAAGTCTCTATTCACTGTTCCTAGCAACATCCTACTGGTATAAATAGGTGACAGCCAAACTCCATAACAAATCTGAGTAGTCTGGTGTGTATTGCCTGTCTGCTCATTTAATATGGCTAAGACCCACTATGCCATAGGTACCTCTTTTCAGAAGTGACCCTGTGGCACTGCTCTGGTTAAAGAGCTGGTTCACAGCCGCACACAGTACTGAAGTAGAACCCAGGTATGTAGGACAAAATGTATGCGGTAATACCATGTTCACAAGACAAATGCGATCATAAATAACAACAGGCACTGCATGTATCACTTGCTTGCTCATGGATGTCAGTACATTATCTGCAGCATGCAAGTAGGTTCCCAACATCAGCAATGAAATATGTCTACTCTCAACAGCACTTCACATCTAAACACTGTCAATCCAGCAGGTCCAAAACACATTTATCCATTGCATATACATCCAAAAACACTTATCCATTCCACCATTTCCCAAAACCCAGTAACAGCTACAGTACAACACTGGCATTTAGCTTCCAGCCCAGCATCTCTCACCTGTGATTCCAGTAGGCCTGCTTGTGGATGTCATAATTATGGATTTCATTATTATCTGCTTCCCACGTAGCCTGTTCATAACACAAGTCTTTCCACTTTATCAAGTACTGCAAATCCCCATTTTCATCAATACTGCAAAGAAAAAGAAGACATCAGAACAACTACCAATGCAAAACAGGTTGCAATCCATAAACAGACCGGATAGCATTATAATTTAATTTACTCTGAGTTAGAAGAATGATACTTGGTGCCACTTTAAGCAAGCTTGCCTGCTTGATCCATGGAAATAGACAGAAACAATGTACTGCACAGAACCTAATTAAACATTTGTGTTGACTTGCTCACGGATGTATCACATTGTTTCAGTATTCAGCAAGACAGTATGTAATGGAATGTAAAATCTAAATTATCCTCAGACAGAGGTAATAACTAATGCCATCTTTTCATGAATATTACTGGGTATATCCACACATCACCAGTGTCATCTTGATAATTGTTAATGAGCATATCCAATTGTCAATTGATAAATATTAATGATCATATTTATATGTACTGCCGTTGCTGCACGTGTACTGAAAACTTCAGCTATGCAAATACTAAACGAATGTTCCAAGTATCTATCAAGACCATATGTTTCTGCCTTGCTTTTTTTAGTCTTCAGATGAATTAAGTTGATTTCCTTATTTAGCAAGTAGCTGTTCTTGACAGGTAACTGGAAAATTTGTTTAATATTTAGAAAGCTGAAGATGTCCAAAATGCAATGATGATCTGCAAATATATGCAAGACATGAGGGAGAAAAACTGCAAACATACAAATGAGAAGCAGAAGTACACTGAAATACTACATATAAGAGTCGATCGTGTTACATATGTTGAAGACATATACACGAGGTAGTGGTTCAGCCATCGCAGTAACTTAGCCATGTCTTTTAGCTCTGTGATGTGTATTACTCACAGTGTACTGTATGAACAATGCCCCTGCTTTGTCTCCCCACTCAGTCACAAAGGTTCTTACAGCCTAAAATGAAAACGATAGGAAAAGAATTTACTGTAATTTGCCTTGTTTCTCTCTCTGTCAGCTGTAACAGACATCTAGTAACACAAACAGAAGCTTTACACATACATTAGGAAGAAAGTGCACATATATATCTGTATCTATATATCTGTCTATATATCTATCTATATATCTATATTTATACATATATACATATATATATATATATATATATATATATATATATATATATATATATATATATATATCTATATGGTCTACTATTGAATTGACGAAACTGCATCAGTCGACCGGTCACGTCAACCCAAAATGCCAAATCCATACCATCAAAAGGCAGCCAAGTCGAAACTGAATACATCAACACCTGTAGTTCGATGTATTCGACATAGCAGGAGGTGATGTCAGTCACCCATGCTATGCAGCTTAATGTACCATGACATTCCACAGTCAATGGTATGTGTATTTTATTATTTTGCAAGGGGGGGCAAGACACTTGGTACCCCCCACCCCCCTGCAAATTATATATACCAACTCCAAGATCACACTACAGTGAGGAAATGGGTTAATTCACTGTTCCTCACTAAACCGTGATCTCCATTCACAATGCCAAACTCAGATAATCGACCTACACTACCCATTCACTGTAGTGTAGCTGATGTTTTCTGGTTCGGCATTCTGCCCATTGGAAACCACCTTTTGACCACATGCCAGTCGACCACAGGCACTTCACCAATTCAATAGTAAACCTATAGCTCAAAGCATGCTCTTTATCTTTCTTATTCCCTATTTGCACATTTTAAAATCTCCCCATCTGTAGTCAAAAATTAAAGGAAGATGGTCACTTCCCAGATCATGAAGCCAAACATTCCTCTTAATCTTCAAGGCTTGAAGCAGAAGCCATGTCTCCCAATGCAGTGGAATTGCAATGCTTGGACTTCGCCTCCAACACCATGTCTGAAGTGGTTGAAAGCAGTGCATACTAGGCAACCATTCTTGAGGACAGGGAGAGTGATGGGAGTTTATTCTTGCTGCAGCTAGGATTAGAAATGGTCAGGAGCTAAATCATTGAGATTCTGGTATCAGTTCATATCAATTAACAAAAGCTGTTTCAGGTGAAATAAGCAGTGAAGAGCAGAACTCAGGACTGTGAGCTCTAAATGAGCTGCCTCCATCTTGATTCTCTTAATTTGCTAGAAGCTACAGTATTTTGGCATTGAATTAACAAGGGTTTTCAGCTAGTATTGTTGGCGTTTCAGTTGTCACAGTTCTATCCTTTCACCCTTCTGGAAAGGAGGACAGTATGAAGAAGAAGTAAGTTGAGTCTTAATTTTAGCAGAGACGTAAACAATATCTTCCTTAAACAGAGATGTTCTACCAACCCCAGAGAGCTTAAGAACAGATCTTTTAAGTTTTCTTTTAATATGATCATCCATTGGTATCTTACCATAACTGTACTATAATGAAGTAATTCACCTTTCTTTTGTATCCCCTGACTTATTAGTGATATTTGGTGATAAGTTTGATAAACACACACACAATATATGTCATAGGACTGCTTAAACTGTTTCCTTGTTGCAGCAGACAGTTAATTGCAGTGTGCTAAAGATCACATCTATTATCCTTTACATGACAATTAAACTTTTGAGAGCTAGGACCGCCACATTTTTAGAAGACCATGGTGATGCATTTGTTATAGACACATACAATTATGCTGGGCAAACAATACCATCAGCCAATGCAATGGAACTTTTTTCATTTTACTGTGTTAATTATGTTGTTTTACATTATATAAAGATGTTTCAGATGCAGTATATTACATTTCATTAAAATGTAGAGGAAAGTTTAAAATGTTTGTATTTAAATATCAGAAATATCTGCTTTTTCATACAGGACTCAGTTGTTCAAATCAGTGCCACCAACACCCATAGGAGGCTAGAGGTACCCTAAGTACTGTACCACTTTACAGACATGCATGAAATGATGGATCCAGTGCTTGCATCCTGCACAGCTTCTACCATTTTGTTCTCACTTCATATGCCAGCATACCTTTTTTCCACATCTTGTTTGGTTCTTTGCACCATTCTTATATGCATTTATGTTTTCTATTTCATTGCCTACACTTCTTGTGCTTTCTGATCCAATTACATGCTGCACATTCATGTCTAAGACCCTGTGGTCAGGTATGGTATATGCTGGAGTGAGTACCTTGAGTAAGAGGAAAATGGAGCCATGGGTGGAATTTTCATTTAAAGCACAACCATCTAATGAGAAGATACCAAAGCACTAGGACTTGCAATTAACTTAGTAAATTAGTACTGCATTTCAAGTTTTCGAGTTTTCGAAGCTATTTGGACACTGACCACATTTCAGGGGTGGTGACCTCATTGAGCAGAGTAATAAAAGTCATTAAGCACTATCCACAGCCTAATCAGGATAAGTTAAGGATTAAGAATATCTCCTACTTTAAGGCAGTATGTGACAATCTGATTTTTAAAATGGAAGTAAATTATAGGAGAAACTTGCCTGCATATACAGATATCTGTACCTCACTTTTCTTAGAATGGAGCACCCATAATTGCCTGGGCTCACATTATTAACCAATATTTTACCATTAGTACATTTCACATCTTCTTAAACACACATCAATCATTTCAATACCAAAAGTACCCAAACCACCTATATTCTGTAACTTAAACCCATTTTAAATCTACACTCTACAGCAAAAAATCAATACAAAGGTAGTGTATAGACCATCTATCAAGTATGATATTCTAGGTAATTCAAAGTATGGCTTTAGAAATGGATACAATGCACAGAGTTGTATCTATATAAATATAGAAAAGAACCACTCATACCAGCTATTTCTGAGGATATGCAAAGGGAATTTGAAGCTACTGACCACATTTGTCTTTTAGCATGGTTAAGGAGATATGGCCTTGTAGCAGGTCTTTTCTAATGGTTTACCATTTACCTAAAAGACTGAGCATTCTGGATCATGCAAGATGAAACCTACTTAAAACAGGAGAATTTACAGGTAAGAATCTGTCTGACTCCACATTAAGCCAACAAAATTTACAACTATTTTGCTTAGCCCTTATGACTATGCAAAGTGGTTTCTTGCAAATATCTAGACATTTGAGTAGAGCCAAATCTCACATTTAAGCTACACACAGATATGATTGTCAGTGAAGTGCTAAAAGATGTTAAGAGGTGGCATAAACTGCCTAGTCATAGTATACGTGAAGCAAGAAAGGCAAATGGAATAAATGTCCTAATTTCCGTTAATTGCCTTTGACTCCCCAGGAAACCATTTGCATAATCATAGGTGCCAAACAAAATAGATGATAATTTTGATTGATTAGTGTGGAGTCTAACATAGATTAGTGTTTCTGCCTTACAGCTCTTGATTGATAAATTTGCTTCTCATCTGGTCTACCTTCTGTGCAGAGACTGCATGTCCTCTTTATAGCAGGGTTTTCCACTGGGTGCTCCAGTTTGCACTTACATCCCTAAGGCATAAAATAGGAGTGAGGGCATGTCTGCACATCCTGTAATGAGTTGGAGCCCCACTCAAGATGAGAATCTAGGCCTTGTGCCCACTGAGTGACAAAACAGGATCCCCACCCTCCCTTCCCCATACACATACCACAACTCTGTTTTGGATTATGCAGAACATTACAGAATGGATGCATCTGTAATATGTGCTTCTTAGGTCATGCTTGAAAAGTCTCAGTCCCATATGCAATCAGGGATGAGACTGTTGTGTCAGAGTGTCCCAAAAATATTTCTGTATTATGTACATGTGATAAAAAATGAGGCTATTGGAGCAGTATCCCCACAGCAGAGTCTCCACAATCAACAGAAGTTGCAGAGGCTGAATTGACATCTGCAATGTCATTAACATGGATTTAAACAGCAACATTGATGCTGGAATCCTGGTCACTGGTAGACAGATGGAATGAATTGAGACCAGCTCTCCTCTTCTGATGTGTTTGGACTGTTAACACTCCCTAGAAAAGAAAAAGTAGACATTGGCAGGCTTACAACAAGGGGGTAGCAATTGAAGGACATCTGTGGCAAGGTATTGGCAGTTCCTGTACTATACAGTTAGTGTGTGTGTGTGTGGGGGGGGGGGTTGTGGGAATAGATAGTGCAGCATTTGGATATTTGTCAAGATGTTCATAAATAACAAAGATGTTGCAGATGCTACCAGTCTGCATGAGGTTGTTTCTGTGACTGCATACTGACATGCAGAGAGACAGAGCTACACGATATAACAGGCACTTTTCCATAGTTAGGCACCAATATTTTGAAAGAGTATCATGCATATACTACATGCCCCACCATTTTTACAACAATAAGAAATAAACATAAGTATAACCTAATTTGCATTATGGTATAGCAGCAATGATCCAGTGATGTGCATGCTACACCAAAGGTTACAAAGTATCTGCAGACATTACACTGCACTCAACACCAATATCTAATTTAAGTTCAACTCTTTTATTAATTGTGAGAAGTTTGTGCCAGTCAGATTAGCTATCATGCTGCAATGCCTCTGATTCATTTTTAAACTGTAGAGTATCAGTCTCTGCTTTAAAAGTGCCTACAGCTTGTTTTCTTGTATTGCTGCATAACCTGAAAATTCTTCTGAACACTATTGTCTTTCCTTTTATACATCATTGGAAAATTATTCTTTTTGCCACAACTTCTACAAAACTCAGTAAGCAATGGGCACTTCTTAATGTTGTGCATATATAACTACACCTGGTACATGAGATTTAGATTTCAATAGAGTCACATATCCTTATATTGTGGAATTATTGAATCCCCAAATTATGTGAATATTCTACAAAAGGGCCTTACAGAAACAGAAGCTTGGTGCCAGAGGCATGTGCTCAAGCTCAATGCGAAGAAATGTATAGTTATCCTCTTTGGGAAAAAACATGTACCCATGAATTACCACATAGGTGGCAGTACACTAAACACTGAAAGTGTGATAAGAGACTTAGGAACACAGGTGGACAGTGGTCTCACCTTCGATAACCACATCATCACAACAGTCAGGAAATCCTTCTATGTGGTACACCTCATCACTAAGGGCTTTTCATCCAGAAAAAAGGAGGTCATTGTCCCACTGTACTCATCCCTCATTAGACCCATTATAGAATACAATGCCCCATTTGGTATGTACCTCTCAAGACATCTCCAACAACTGGAAAGGCTGCAGAAATACCTCACTAAAAGAATCACAGGCCTAAAGCAGAGGCCCTATGCTGACCATCTAAAAAAACTCCAGCTATACTGTGTCGCTTATTGTCTACTCAGAGGCAATCTCTGCTTAACATACAAGGCCATGTCACACCCAGAGCCATTGGACATGCTACACTTAAAGAAATCCCAATCCCTCAGAGCCACATGCTCCAGGGATCTAAACCTTGTCATCACAATGAACAAAACATGCTGGAGGGATAGGTTCCTGACCCAAAGACTCCCCAGACTCTGGAACAGACTGCCCATACATGTCAAGCAGAATGCTTCTTTAGCCGTCTTCAAAAGGAACCTTGACGATTGGATGGGAGATAGGAAATTCCCCCCGCAGATCACATCAGTCACCCTGCTAGACAGGGGTCAAAGTAAGTAAATATTGTGGGAAGAAATAGCCAGGGAATTGTTATGGCTAGGCTTGTATAGGCCCTAGGGCCAATAGCCTAGTACCAACCTATGAATCTATAATCTTATATTGATATTTTTCAGTTTTGTTATTACAACAGCTCCTCCTTTTTTAGAACTACAAAACGTCAACCATTCCATTTTATACTTCATACTTAATATTTTCATTACTAAATATCCTCATTATCTCTTAAACTCTTCATTACTGTGTATAAATTTAAGGATGACATATATGCTATAGGGTTTATTAACTCTTAACCTCTTTTTGCATTATGTACGTATAACACCACTTTTTGCAGGGTTTAACACTGATCCCCATATAAAAGCAAATATTATATAGCATACACCCTTGTCTTAATTTAAAGGAACACTAAAGACACTAGTTAAATAAATAATCCTTTCTAACAGGCCTGAATTCATTAAATATACTTTCTTTTTAAGGGAAAGCCTAAAAGACTTCCAAAACAGACACATTTTTTAAATTCCTCTATTTTTTTCTTTCCATACAGAATTTATAATGTCTTGCTTCCCAAAGCTTTTTTCCTAGGATCTTAATTTTTTCTTTATTAAATTCAACTCCACCAATCTTTCCTTCAAAAACCTAAGCCTTGACTTTTATCTTTATTTAATACTAGCCCAAACACCTTAATATCTTCTTGTAACTGCTTTATTACTAGATTTATGCTACCTTCATTTTTAGTTATAATGATAATGTCATCTGCATAATTCAACAATGTGGGCATTTTTATCTCTTCCTTAGAAATGTAACTAGTAGCATGCATGTCCTTATTCATTTCCATTGATATTAAGTTTATTACTAGTGTGAATAATGTACCACTCAATGGGCATCCTTACCTGATACCATTCTCTAATTTTATATCATCACTCAACCATTCATTTATCATAATCTTTACTAGATTATACTTGTATGCTGACATAACCACAGTTTTAATCCTTTTGACTTATATTATACATATGAAATATATCCCACAATACTGAATGGTGTATCGAATCAAATGCTTTATTTAAGTCTCTTACCATCACTTTTGCCTGAGCATTTCTAACTACTATATCATCTACTAATTCCCTAATTATTAATAATAAGTCTTGAACGTTTTTACCTTTTATTAGAAACACATAATCATTTACAACCTTACCTACTTTTCCTTCCATCCGTTTGTGTAATATTTTCATAAAAATCTTATAATCTGTATTATTTAATACAATTTGTCTCCAAGTTTGAACTTCTTCCTTCTCTCCTTTTTTCCATATAAATCTGATGATACCTCCACACAGCTCTTTATACAACAAACCTTTCTCTAACCATTCATTTAATACCTTTACAAACCATTTTTTTCTCCAAATTCAGAGTTTTATACATCTTATATTCTATTCCATCTGGTCCTGCTGCAGAATATAAATGCATTCCTTTTATTACCTGTTCTAGTTCTTCTATTGAATCTGTTTTTCTAAATCATTATTCTCTTTGTCTGAAGATGTATATATCTTCCATTTCTTCCATATCTTATTTCTCTGTTCTTTAATTACTGTCCTAATATATTCTTTTACTATATTCAAAATCTGCTCATGTGCTACGTATCTTACCTGATGATTTTTTCATTTCCCTTATTTATTACGCTATTATTCTCTTCGATTATTTTTCATAAATATGGTGCAATTTCTTCTTTTTTCCTTTTAAAAAATAACTTTGTTTATAAAATAAATGCTCTATTTTTTTCTTATTCATTTCATATAGTTTCTGTCCCTTACTAAAGAAATTCTCATCTTTCTTCTCTATATACTCAGCCATATGATTACTTAAATTCATATAATTCCTCTTTTCCCTATATATTTCCCTTTTTCCCATGTCATACAACCTTTTGTATATTTTAATCTAAAATTTAACCACCATTCTGACCAATTTTTGTAAAATTCTCTCATTTCAACATGATCTTGCCATAAACTTGTGACCTCTTTTCTCCCTTTATCATCCCATTTTACTTCATTTATTGTTTTTATGCCTGTCCCTATTTTTATATAATCATCATTTCCTTTTACCATAACCCATATTGCCCTATTGTTCTGAAAACCCTGTCAGTAATACTCCTTGTGCAAATGCCACTTAATGTTCCGATAATAAAAAAATCTATTTCTGTTCTTTTCTCCCCTCTTCTATATGTCCAAGTCTCTAAATTCCACAATTTTAATTTTCCATGTTTTATAATGTCCTTTACTACTTTAACATCATAAGCCTTTTTGTTTGGTTCTCTTAAATTACAATGAGAATCCCCTACTAAAATTATCTCCATATTAACTGCTACATGTTGTATTATCTTTCTAATCATCTCTTCCTTCTCCTTTTTTATAACATAAACATATAATGCAATAATTCTCACAACATGCTCTCTCCATATTATGTCAATAATAGTAATTCTACCTGTTAACAACAAATGTAACATCTAACACTTTAATTGTATCTTTATATAACACAAGTATTCCTGGACAGGTCTTTTTCTTGAAATTTCATATTGCATTTTTCCCCACCACACTTCTGTTTGAGATCTTTCTGTTTTTTTTTTACAAAAATCTAGTATCTTCTAGTATAATAACACCACTATCTAACTTTTTGCACCACTCCAAAATCCTTATCTTTCTTTCCAACTTTTTAAAACTATTCACATTTATTGACAAACCTTAACACGTAATTCTGCTTTAAATAATAGTATGTATTGAATCTTTCCCTTTCTTTTTTCTTTATGTCTTCTATATTTTTCCTTTTCCTTTCTCTCACTCTTTTTCCAATTGAATTTCTTTTTTTGTCTAACTATATTCCATTTAGCATCATTATTCTCACTTAAACTTGACTCTTCTTCTTCAACATTTACTGTATTTAAATCATCTCTCACTTTATTTTTTGAGTTACTTGTTCCATATTGGTATTACTGCTAGCCTTTTTTCCATTTTTTTCTCTTCTACATCCTTTCCTATAGCTTTATCCTTATTACCTTTTTCTATTACATTCTCTGTTTTATCTGATACTACTTCATTTTCTTTTTCTTCATACTACCCCCCCCCCCCCCACCACCAAAATGTCCCACATTTTTGCATTTATAACATTTAGGTCAACAATCCTTTATATCATGTCCTAAACCCCCCCCACATATAAAACATTTTCTTTTTTCACATTTGTTAATTTAATTATCCATTTTTTCACACAAAAAGCATGTCATTGGCTGTCCCCAATATCTCACCAAACCTCTATCTCCTTCAACATTAATAACATTTGGAATATGTGAACTACAATAATTTTCCCATGCTGCAGTCCATAAATCTCTATCATCATACACTTTTGCTAAATTCAGCACATCATTTCTTAGATTTATTAAGTGCATTTTTAAAGTGTCTTTTTCAACTTCAGTTCAGAATTGAATATTAATTTTTCTTAGTTTCCCTAAAAGAGGGCTTAAGTACATATAAGTTCCAAGGTGAACACTTTTTCTTTATTTTTCATATTCCTCTATAAACTTTCCATCATCTACCCAGTCTTGAAAATAATGTCACAAAAGGTCTCTTTATTAATATGTATAAATGTCCTTACTTCATTTGTTTTAATCCCGAATGTCTTAATAACTTTGTCCCATACCTTGTATCTATACATTGGAGCATCTTCCTTCTTTTCAACTTGAACCTTAAACAGTCTTTTTCTTCTAACTTTCATATCTTCTACTTGCTTACCACATATTCCTTCTCTCACCTTCTCAGCATATGATTTCTTCTCTGTCTGTGTCTCCTCACTCTGCTGCCCTTCTTTCTTCTGTATTCTGTCAATCATTTCTCCCCAAGATAAATCCTTTCCATTTTCTGGTTCACTTTCCTCCACCATTTCCAACAATATATCATCCTGCAACCCTCCCGACTGGAGGGTTGTAACAATACAATCCTTTGTTACATCCTTGTATTCAAAAAACTTCTGCTGGAACATCTCTTCCAAATCTATCTCCACTACTTCTGCTACCTTCCTACTAATTTGAAAAGGCTCGACTGCCTTTCCTTCCATCTCTGACACACCATATTCCTTTCTCACACTATTCTTGGCTTCTGACTCATTCTCCAACAAAATAAACATCTCTGCTGTTCAATTAAAAGCACCACAATCAAGATTAATTTTCTCATTTTGCTGTATGACCTCCATTTTTGCTTGTGGTAGCTTCCTGCTTCTCTGAGCCACCTTAATGCATGGACTGGAAGTAGGAAGCAATATGTGCCACACGCACACACACACACACACACACACACACACACACACAAAGTCCCCCTATGGAAAAGAGTAGGGGAAGTTTCTCAATGCCTTGGTCAAATTTCCCCTAGTAGTATAAATACCTCCTCTGGTCTCCCCTGAAAAGATGCCACTAGGCAAGTGGGACTAGTCCAGTAAAAAAAAAAAAAATAAGTGAATAAATAAAAGCTTACCCATTGTTTGATTACACTTAGTTGTGTTTCATACTAATGAGTCAGAAAATTCACCAATTTCACAGTCTTTAGCCCAGTAACTTAGGCATGTATAGATTATACAGCTCCTTATACTCTAGTATAGACCAAATGATAAAATAAGCAGCAAGTTCTTCCTAAGTTCACAGTAATTCACATATTTTATATTAACTGTTCTGTCTCTATCCCATTCTTGAGGCAAGAATGTTAAACACCTTGAGGGCTTCTTCCCCTGCAACAAGCACAAATGAGGTAGAATGTACATATTCAGGATTCCTAGCTATTCTACCAGAAATGAGGACTAAATCATATCTTCTAGTTTTCTGCTAAACCACCTTGAAGAAATAAATAAAACAGAAACTGAGCACTTTTAACAAGTTATGGATGTAAAAACTTGTGATTTTACTTAAAAATAATTATGAAACATCAATTTTATTGGGATCACTATGAAATACCGAATGCTCAAAATCCCGACACTGAAAACACTGAGACCTGATGACCGAAACCCCGCATTACCGAAAGACCAGAAGCGCGAAATGCAAAATCCCGATGTCAAGGGATTTTGCGTTAGCGCTTCTGGTGTTGCGGCTCAGGTAAGTATGTGTGCGTAAGTGTGTTTGTGAGGGGTGTAGTGTGTGTAAATGTGTGTTGTGTGTGTGTGTGTGTGTGTGTGTATGTGTGTGTGTGTGTGTGTGTGTGTGTGTGTGTGTGTGTGTGTGTGTGTGTGTGTGTGTGTGTGTGAGGGACTGTAATGTGTGGGTGTGAGTTTGCCTTGTGTGTCTGTTTGTGCAATCTCTGAGTTAGAATAATAAAGTAAGGGGGTGCAGGGGGGCTTGCCCCCCTGCCTATGTCTAGTGTAGGATGCATTGCTTGGTTGTGGTGGGAAGGTGTGTGTGTGTGCTGTTTGGTTGTGTAACTTTTGCGATTTTGAATTTTGCGGTTTTACATATTCGGTATTGTGGGGTTTTGGGCATGTGGTCTTGGTGTTTTAAGCATCGTGATTTTGGGCGTTCGGTATTTAGTAGTGATTCCATTTTATTGCACTGCTCTGCTCTTGCCAAAAAGATAGAGGGAGGCTGAGCTCTGAAAGGTCAAAGCTAGGAACAACAAAAAATAAATGTCCACAATGTGACATAAAAAGTACACCAAAAAATAAGGGAGGTGGAGTAAGGCCGTGGTTACTGCTGCAGTAATCTACTGTTATGGTAAGTGTATTTACAGAACTGTACTATGTTCATCTTTTTGATCACTGTTGCAGTAGCCTTAGCTATATGGGTAGGCTACCCTAGCTAACCTCATTTGGGAGGTGGAAGAAGAAGAATCTATGAGCTTCTGGAGAACAGTCCTTGTAAAGTCTGATCTAAACCTAGAGAAGGAACCAAACTTATAGTGCTTTGTAAAAGTATAAAGAGAGGACCAAGTAGCAGCTTCTAGAATACTTCTAGAATCCAGACCTTTCCAAAACCTGTAGATGATGCCAAAGCCCTGTAGGAGTGGGCCTTGACCATGTCTGGAATAGTTTTGTTATCGTGAGTATAGCAGAATGTCATAGCCTTAGACAACCATTTTTAACACAGGTCGTCTCTTTTCTCACCTTCACAAGAAATGAATAATTGATCTGAAGATATGAAAGATTTAGTTCTGCCAAGATAGTAGCTGAGTTGTCTGAGAACATCTAAGGTATGGAGTATCCTTTCCCTAATTTTTAGGTTCAGGAAAGAAAGTGTTGAGATGGATAGTTTGACTTAAAGTAAGCTTGGATCTCACTTTAGACATAAAAGAAGGATTAGTTCTAAAAAAAACACCCTTATAGAAAATGAGATAGGGTTGACTCAACACAAGAGCTTGTAACTCAGATATCCTTCTTGCAGAGGTCAGAGCAATCAGTAAAATTGTTTTCCATGTTAAGAACCTCAAGTCAGCCAGATTAGCTGGTTCAAATTGAGCAAGTGTTAGCTATTCTACCACAAAATTAAGAAGTCAAGGAGGAGTCACCAGTTTTCTTGGAGGTCTCTTATGGAAAAAGGTTTTCAAAAATATTTTGGCATGAGACTGATTGAAAGAGAAGGATCCATGGGCAGACATGCTGAAATAGAAGACAAATGAATCTTGACAGAGGACTATGAAAGGCCATAGGATAGCAACTCATGCAAATATTTTAAAACCAGAGAACACCTACCCTCAAAAGGGTGCTGGTTATGTTGTTAGCATGAACTAGATAACCTTTTCCAATTGCTAATATATGATTTTTTAGTAGCAAGCTTTCTTGTCTCCATACATACCTGCTTCACAACCTCAGTAAACAGGTGCCTAAAAAGAATTAAAACCCTATTATCCAGGCAGTCAGTTGAAGTTGATTGATGTTGGGATGTACCAAAAACTACTCTTCTTGAGGGAATACATTCAGTCTGTGAGGAAGCTTTTGGTAATTGCCCCTGGGTATTTCCAAAAGAAGGGAGAACCATGGTTGTCTGGGCCTGAAGGGAGTCACCACAGTGATCTTAGGGGAATTCCTTCTGAATCTATAAAAGTACATGGATATTAGTGGAAAGGGTGAAAAAACATTCCTGTCCAAGGAAAAGAAAATGCATTTGTCTTCCAGTCCTTCTTGATGGAGTCCTGGAACAGAATCTTACCAGATGATTGTTCAGAGAGGAGGAAAGAAGGTTAGCTTGAGGAAGTCCCCCACAAATGGATCAAATCTTGGAAGACCCCCTAACCTAGTTTCCATTTGTGAGGGTCTGACTTAGTCCTGCTCAGATTGTCTGCCACACAGGTTTGCTCACAGAATGTAGGATGCCTGCAGAGTGAGATTGCGCTGTGAAGCTATATCCCAAGCTAACATAGCTAGTCTGCAAAAGGGTAGAACCTGGATCCCCTGCTTGTTGATGCATTATGTGACTATGGTATTATCTATAACTGGGAGTGATACAGAATCCTGAGACCGAAATCCTGAGACCAAAATCCTAAAAACTCAAAATACTGAAAACTCAAAATCCTGAAAACATACAGGATACCAACACTTACTATATTCCAGCACAAGTACATACAGAAAGAAATAAAACACAAACTATATTACTATTCTACAAGTGTAAGAAGGGGGCAAGTCCCCCTGCACCCCCAACACCACCTGCTATTTAAATATATCAACTCTAAGACTGCACTTAGTGTAGTGAAGTGCAATCTCGGAGTTGATATATTTAAGTAGCAGGGGGTGTGGGGGGTGCAGCCCCCCACATGAGGGGTGCAGGGGGGGCTTGCCCTCCTGCATATAGTTGAAGGGTAATATGTTTCTGTTGTACTTGTACTGGAATATAGTAAGTGTTGGTATCCTGTATGTTTTCAGTATTTTGAGTTTTCAGTATTTTGAGTTTTCAGGATTTTGAACTTTCAGGATTTTGGTCTCAGGATTTTGGGGTTTCAGGATTCTGTAGCACTCCCCTATAACTACATGAAGAGGTCCTGGGGACCAAAAAAGGTTCAGAATGCTGAGTGCTTTGATCAGGACAAGCATCTCCTTGATATTTATGTGCTTGCATCTGTCTTTGGTGTCCCACACCCACTGAACTTTTATCCTTCCTGAAACTGCTCACCAAGCAAAGTCCAAAATCTCTGTGGTGACTGACTTTTCTGGAGCATGGAAAGAGAAGAGGAGACCTCATTTTAAGAATATCTGTTGTTTCCAACAAATGATTTCTCTTCTGACACACCACAGCACAGGGATTTGAAAATATAAAGGATCTTGGTACTGGCATTTCCTTGCAGTGACCAATATCTGAGTGGAAAAACTTAGAAAGAGATCTAGATAGACATCTATTTTTCATGTGGAAGAAAAGTTCTTTGAACTTAGATGTGTAGTTGACATTCCAGGAACACAGTCCTCTGTGAAGGAGTCAAGAAATACTTTTAAATGTTCTATTGGAATCCCAGCTTGTGTAAGAGATCTGTCACCCAAGACAGAGATTCCTGCCACTTTGAAAAGATACGCAAATCATCTAAATATGGAAAATGTGGATACCCTGTAGCCTGAAATGAAGTATAACTGGAGCTAGACACTCTGTGAACACTCTTGGTGAAAACTGATAATGTGATCCAGACACGCAAAACCTTAAGAAACGTCTGAAGTCTGGATGAATATAAATGTGCTGAATCTTTAAGTCTAGTGTTACCAGGAAATGTGAAAGAGGAAGAAGAAGTAACAGGTTGTGAAGAGACATCTTTTTGAATTTGGGCACTATCACAAACAGGTTTAGGAAAGATTCAGAACTAGTCTCCAACTAGGAACATCCTTGAAAAAAAAAAAAAAGCTCTTCTTCACCTGGGAAGGAGGAACTGGGTCTATCACTCCTTGGAACAGCATGTGATGAAGAACCAGTGGAAACAAAAGAGTCTGATCTGGAGGATGAGGAATGACCGCTGCCATCTGTAATCTTCATAAATGATTTTCAGAACCTTTTTATCTTAAACTATTAGTTGTCAAAGAGAAAACTAGAGATTCATACTTACTGGAAGAAAAAAGGGGCCAGGGTGGAAGGGATCATAGGATCATAGGAGGTTACTAGGCTAATGGCCCTGGGGCCCTTACAAGCCTAGCCAATAGTTTATCCCCAAAAAAGAAACCTCAGTCAGCATTTGTCACCCCTGTCAATGAGGGACAAAGGTGGAACCCCTGGGATAAATGTGTGGTTTCCCATCCACTCATCAAAGTTACGCTTGAAGAGGGTCAGCAAGATACTCTGTTTGACATGTATGGGAAGTCTATTCCAGAGACGGGGGCAGCTTCTGGGAGACAAACCTGTCTCTCCAGCAGGTTTTGTTGATGTTTCATATTAGATTTAGGCCTATCGAGTGGGTAATGCACGAGGAGTTAGACTTATGGATATGGAGCATCTCTAGTAGGGCAGGTCCAATATTGCCTTGTAGGTGAAACAGATCACTTCTGAGCAATCTGTATGATACCGAATAAAGTGACAGTGATACAAGCCTGTCAGCATAAGACAGGTGTTGGAGGCCATGGATTCTCTTTGTGAGATATTTCTGTGGCCTGTCCAGTTGGTGCAGGTGTTTGGAGAAGTAGATACCAAACGGGACATTATACATAAAGGTCTAATGAGGGAGGAGTACAGAGAGGTAATAACCTCCTTTTTTCTGGATGCAATCCCTTTACTTATGAGATGAACCAAGTAAAAGGCTTTTCTGACCACTGCCGCCACATGATGGTCAAATGTGAGATTGTTGTCAACCTGAGTACCCAGGTCTCTCACCACAGGTTGTGTGCTTAGGGGGTTGCCATTGATGTGGTAATCAGTAGGGGGGCGTGTTTTTGCCAAATGGTATGATAATACATTTTTTTGTGTTTAACTTAAGGCCATGACTTGGTTATTTGCAGCTGTGAGACCCTCTTGCAGTATGTTAATTTCATCTGGGGGGTCAATGACAGCAGCCAACATACAGTCATTCACAAACCTGGTCAGCTACAGGCCCTTGGTCTTTGCCTTGGGTCACAAGATCTCTTGAGCAGTCATTCAGACTTGCTGGACTGTCCTTGGCTTGGGGAGGTCTGGGATTTCTTTTGGGACCCCTTGCCATTTCAGGTCTATATTAGAAAACCAAAAGTTTAAAATCGCGAACGCTCTAAAGAACAAAAGTGCAGCATAGAGGTCAAAAATTAAATCTCTATCCAAAGGTGAATTTAAAATCACATTTTAACATCCTCTGGGAAGTTCTGAGAATGCAGCCATGCAAACTTCCTCAAAACAGTAGCAGTGGCCACAGCCCTGGAAGAAGTATCAACACAGCCATACATGCACTGCAAACAATGAGAAGTGACCTGTGCAATAAAAGAAATTAAAGTTATTTAAATAGTTTTTTTCTCACAAAGGAAACTATAAATAAAATATTCCTCATATGCTCACAATTAGTTAGGACAGACTTTAACATATGAGCCTGACAATTCAAAATTCTAAAAATCAAAGTTGCAGAAGTATACACTTTTTCCCCCTTACCTAACAATATTGCTCATTTTACTATTGTTTATTTGAATGGAAAAACATTTTCCATTCATATAAATCAATGGTAATACAGAAAGTAAAAAAAAATAACTTTCACAATGTCGAACCAAATGCTCGACGCGTTTGACTCGACATTATTGTCGAAACCACCACATGATAGCCATAAAGAAGCTGATGTAAATCAAACTCCTATACAGCTATCATGTTTTTGCAGGGGGGCAAGCACCCCTGCACCACCCATGTGGGGGGCTGCACCCCCCACACACCCCCTACTTATATATTCTAACTCTGAGATCGCACTACAGTGGGGATGTGGATGAATTTCCACTCCCCACTGTACTGCCATCTCCATGCAGATAGTCAATTTCCATTTATGCGAATGCAGTTGTGCATTTGCATAAGTGGAGTCGACTATCTGGTGCAAAACTGCTTGTGCATTCGCTATTCTGTTTTTCGGCACGTTGCAGCCAATAGAATGTTGTTTGCACAAACAATAGTAAACCATATTGCTCCCATTCTTACCAGAAAGAGTAGGAGTGACTTTGACTAGGTGCTTATCAGCAATGGAATCAACTAAAGCTGTAGCTGCTGGGTCATATTTGAGAACAGTGTATAAAAATGTAAAAGGCTGGGGAACTTTATACATTCTATATGCCTTTTTAGGGACAGATGGCTGCCTGTCAGTAAAATTTCAGGCAGTAACATTCACATCCTCTAAAGCAGACAGGACAAGAGAAATGGGTGCAGGTTCTGGAAAATCCTCCTGTAACAACTCACAATATTTTCTGAGGGACTATGAAACCTCAGTGTTCTACTGAAAACACTGGCACATTCTAACAATAGTCTCAGAGAAAGCGAAATCCCCACAAGAAGAATCATAAACTGAGCTGTCCTCTGAGCCTAAATCAGAAATCTGAGGAAAAAACCTTGGATCTGTCCTTACATCTTCCTATTTAGCTTCAGAATCTTGAATCTCTTCAGGAAAAGAGGTATCCCTCTTTCTTTTACCAGATACTACTTTACAAGAAGGATCAGTAACCTGAGTTAAACCCTGAGACAGACCCAGTAAACTACTCTTATCCAAAGAAAACTGAGGACTTGAAACATGCTTTGCGTTTTGTTTCTTTTTGACAGGAAAAATGGGACCAACAGTGTTACTAATGGCAGTTGTGGCTTCCCCCGGGATGGGCACAGCATTTTGACACAAGAGGGAAACTTTCCCTGTTCCCTCTCCCAGGACCAACAAGAGTGGATCTCCTTTGCTCACTGAGTGGACTCTAACAACCACAGAGGATATGGCTAACCCTTGGTTCATAGTGACTGTAGGTGCTACACCAGAGAGACCCGAGGTAAAACATGAGTGGACTGAGTTACAAGAAATGGCAAAAGCAGAGTCGCCCACCTGTGGCTGAGACAAATTGCTAGCCTGCTGTGGTGGAAAAGGCTGTTTTTTTCTTTTTGTGGCTAGAAGACCATAGTCAAGCAAAAATAGCACCTCTTTCCAGGGAAAGACAAGCAGCAAATGGTAAACAATACCAGTCTACAAAAGTTACTTTTTTGACAAAAAGAAAACACAGTATAAAGTGCTTTAAAACACTATGTCTGCCCCACAAAAGTAAAACAAACACAATTTATCCACAGAAAAAATGTTTTCCGTTACTTTACACCACTTTTAAACTGACAGGAAAAATGAATGCTTTGTCTGAAAGTATGTTACAGTCTCGTGACAATTCAATAAAACACAACACTCCTAGATTTAAAATAACTTTCCTGAAGATGAAGGTAAAAAACAGCAACACAAAAAAGAAAATGGAAGTTTTTTCCCAAAGGGAACTTATCTCTCCAGCAAAGGAATAGCACAAGTTGAACATCGATCCTCGAAAGCCTCAGAGGTACAATCTCTTCGGCAGCAGAAAAACTCTGAAGGGCTTCACAGCCAAATTTGTCTTTTGGTCAGCTCATCTTAAGCTGCCTGACAGTTTGTGCATGTGGAAAGTGTCCTGAAGGTTTGGAAGCTAGCTGTTTGTTATATCCTTGGCAGGATATAATCCATATATAACTAAGGCTACTGCAACAGTGATTAATATGATGAACATCTTTTATTTTAGTAAAAAAATTAATAAAATAATACTACATGCTAGGATGGAAGACTGGTGCAGCTATTAACATTGCTGCCTCACAGTGCTTGGTTCTCCAGTTCAGTTGGTTGCAGTGACAGGATAGGCTCCTGCTTTCTGGATAACCCAAATAAATTGATATATCTTACATGTGTTTAGTGAGTAGTGCTCTCTTTCATTTCTCCAAAGCACTTTTTTAGCCCAGCAGCTTGTTGAACTGTTCCACTTGGTCTATGTGAGTCTGTTGGTCCATTCTATATGGCAGAGCACCCCACATCATGGGGGGTGGGGTACACTCTCCTTTCTAAAGATATGAGTATCACTTAAAAGATGGGCATTGTCTGCGACTGGCAATAAATTTTAGTTAATATTCTTGTTTTCCAGGTGCTTGTGTGTATGATGAACAAACATGGTGCTCAAAAGCCAGCTTCAATGGCATCTACACAGTTTCAAGGTCTTAGTGCTGCCTTGCACAGGTACTGGCAAACTCTTGTGTACCCAGGGCTAGCATAGTATCCTGTCTACCTCAGAAAGTATTCCTGTAGTACAGAACCTCAATTGCTTCCTTGCATTATGGATTTGCTAGTCACTGGTAGCTGCATCCGTCCTATTTTGGACTAATTGGACAGATTTGCTATTTAGCATACTAAACCCTTTAAAATACCTGCCAACCAAATAAATACTCAGACTTAATGATGCAACCACCAATCAGCTAACCGACAATACTTTTAAATTCTTTAAGTCACCTCAACTCTCAGAATCTCTTGCTAAGACCTGAAACACTATGAACATACTAGACTGACTCCATAGCTTAGTTGTCTGTCAATGACATTTTCTCACAAGAATAATTTTTGTAAGCTGCTTCTCCTTTAACACAGCCCATTATGAATTTCTGTGGCACTAATTCCTAGGTTTCAAAACCTGCTGTTGACAGCAGACAGCCTTAGCATTTCTCCTTGATATCCTTCAAAGTTTCTTAACCTAACTGTAAAACATACAGTCAGCAAAGGAAGCATTCATAGTTGTAAAAGAATATTCATAGTTGTTAGATGTGTCTAGGCGTCCCAGAAACCTGCAACCAATTATGCTGCCTCAATATTATTCCTGCTGTGGCAACCCTGGCTTAACAGGCAGGGATGCCAATCACAGACCTCAAGATTTGTTGCTAAGTCTCAAAATAAACCAGATTCTGCAGGATCCAGGCCTTTATAGATGAATCCAGAATGGACCCTCATCCTCTGACATTTTAGGATCGTCTGACTACCTCACAATTGCATTATGGCTTGTTATAAACAAAGACAAGGCAGATACTATATAGAGTTCTTTTTCCCTAAATCAATGCATTAAAGTCTTAGTCCAGAAACAAGACAGGGAAACAGATGAATGCCTGTTGCCCTGTCAGACCGAAGACCCATACTCTACAATTTATCTGGAGACACCTTAAATAGACAGCATAGTGGACTTTATGAGTGGGAGCAGCTGTAAACTACTTTCATTTGGCATTCAATATTAGCTAAATATCCCATCAAGTTTTGCTACCTGTCAGCTATGGTACTGTGGAATCTAGCTGGTCACCAAGATTGAGGTTAACTTCTTCAAGTGAAAATTCATGCCCTGTTCAGAGAGGGAAACAGAGAAAAAGAGTCATGCCAATTTCAAATTCATGATCCTCTTAATCTTCAGAAAGAATCAGTTATTGTACTCAAGAATGGATCAATGAGACACACTGGAAAAATGCAAAATAATTTAGTCTTCTAAAGAGTGAAGACGCAGAACTTTCTAGGATGTCAACTTTTGGGCAAACTTGGCCAAAATTTTTTTTTTGATCATGATAGCCCCATATGCACAACAGAGGATTCTGTGAAGAAAACTGCTGAAGTAATAATCAGCTTTGTGGAAAATAGGGACTAAAGTCTCCTGTCACAAGTCTGCCACAGCCTGCTGGGGACTTTAATTAGAATGAATTTCACAAGATCTATGTATGACTCCTCCTGTGAAAAAGGGACCAAGGAGCTTGGTTGAGGTCTTTTCAGAGCAACTACAAAATAAAAAGGCACAAGATTAGAACAACCTGGTAGGCAACTGTACCTCCAGAACATCTGAGAGAATATTTATTCTCTAAAGGGAAAGCCAATCAGATCAAAACAACCTTGCAAGTTATTTTACATCCAGAAAATCAGAGAATATTCCTCTCCACAGTCCAATTAATCCCAAATGATCCAGCAAAATCAAATTAGCGAATAAAGCAGACAAGGAAAAAAGAAGGTACTTCTATGGTAGTATGAGAGCTGTCAAAATTTACCAGTCATCTGTGGCTGCATGAAAGTAACCAAGCTCCTCAGTCATTCATGGCACTATGAGAGTAACCAACATTCCCAGCATTTGTAGCAGCACAGCAGCAGCCAAAATTCCCAGGCATTTTTGGCAGTACAATAGTAGCCAAGATCTCGAGTCATCTTTGTCAGGAAAGGAATCGCCAAGATGCCCTATCAGACTTCATAGCAAGAGCATGTTTTACCACCATGCATTTAGAAAATGCCAGTTACAAATGTAGTTTTACAGCTTGGACTCCTTTTAATGGTCATAACTCAGGACTGCAAGTCTTTGGACTCATAGGTGCTATAAAAATAATCAGGTTGAGACTAATGTCTGTCTGATGGTCAGTTGCCCAAACAGACTTTTTTAAAGATATGTTTCCTCCATACTACCTATCAGTCATCATCATCCCCCATTATCTTAATGGCTCCAGCCACAGAGAGGAGCCATCATCCAGGCAACCATCAGCATTCTTCTGTTTATCCCTACTCCTGTTTCCTGGCAGTAACTTGTGCAAGTGGAATTCTTACAATAAACGTTTCTCATACAGGTGCTTCCAAACATGTCTTAATGCTGCTTCAACAAATTCACTTGCTTTAGTTTTATTCTGTATTGCTGTGCCACCCAGGCTCGGTAGGGTGTTTGCCTTGTTATACATCAAGTGCCATCCCTCACCCCTCAATCAGAGAAAGCCAGACACCCACTTCCACTCTTCCAGACAGTTCATTCAAATCCCCAGACATTACTGAATGTTAGGTTGACATTATTACATTCAGCACGTTATCCCTGTTAACCCCAGAACAGGTCCCAGACTTTTAATTTCTGTAACAATGTTCATCATTATAATTACCCTTTTTCCCATTTTCTATATGGGACTGGGGTATTGTGTCAACTGTTGCTGTCTCTCTAAATTCAGTGCCACTTGCCTACCTTCTTCATCAGTTATGCCAGACTGATGCAGGTCTTCTCATACACAATCCATCCACTTCTTTGCTGGATGCCCTCATTTCCTCTTGCCTCCTTCCTGTCTCTCACAAATCTTCTACAGCAGATTGTATTCTGCTTTTCTGCACATGTGCCCAAACCACAGTAATCTTCTCTCTTTGAACTTCACTACAACTGCAGTTACTTTGGCTTCTGCTCTAATGTTTTTATTTCTTCAGATGCCCAAAAATTGCATGTAGCAAGACATTTTTTTCAGCAATGTCCATGATGATAAATACCTATCTTTACAATTTCTTATGGCACATCAGCTTGTAACTATCAAACCCCTGTCAGAGACATAAGAAGTATTGAACCTATAACCTCTTTGTGTCATGAGACTGTGTCATCCCAAGAATTAAACTCAAGATCCACTAGCTGCAAGTACAACCATAGTGCACCATACAGAGTATGCAATCTGTAATGTAAAACACCTATAACATCAGCCGTACCTGTGATTTATAATGCGATGAACCATCAACCACTCTGGATTGATACCAACATGATAGCAACTGTCATCAGGCTTCATCTTACTGATGTCCTCGCTTTCCAAGTGGGAACCCACATAGGGTGGTTCACTCATGTCCTTTTTCTTTCGGTAGTTCTTTAACACAGCTTTACCGAGCTCTGCCAGCTAAAGAGAAAAGTAGCAGCAGTGAGTATGGATAAGCATGAGAAGGACCACATCTGAAAGCAAAAGGCATACAGAAAGCACATAACAGATGCCTGACAGGGCTAGCAAATGAGTCCACAGTAAGTATGCACAGGTCAGAGATTACTGCTTTACAGCAGCAGAAACCAAAAACAGTTTCTGCACACAAAAGTAAAATATGTAAAGAAGGGCAAAAGATTCAATGGCCAAGGATGCTAGGTCAAAACAGTGGCGGGCAGAGATGAAAACAATGGTGTGTGTGTGTGTGTGTGTGTGTGTGTGTGTGTGTGTGTGTGTGTGTGTGTGTGTGTGTGTGTGTGTGTGTGTGTGTGTGTGTGTGTTTTTCATGTGCATGTGTGTGCATGTGTCTGTGCATGTGCAGGTATGTATGAGTATACCATGAAGGCACCAGGACTCAACCATCCATCTATCTCCAAAATGTAGAGCAGTAATTCTCATACAGTGAAACAAACTGGCAAAATGTGAAACACTAACTTTGACTAAGAAGTTCACAGAATGGCTAATACCTGTTTCTTCATACTCACAACATTTTTTTAATGTATTGATGTAATTCATCACTAATATCACTGACATTTGTTAAAACAATTCTAAAGAATTAATGTGGAACAAAGAAACCTGATGACCTATGTTCAGTTAGCAGTATTGGTGCTGGAGATGGGAATACCTGCCCCTCACCATTGATAGAATGAATGGGCCAAATGAATACAAGTAGAGGAGCCATCAAGTATGTTCAGAGGTGGTGGGGGACTGAGGTGGGGGATACATAATACAAACATTTATGGAAAAGGTCATGTCAGTAGTATATAATTTCGGAAGTAAGACAGGATAGATGGAAATGGTACAAAATTATAACTGAAGAATGGTTCTTAGAAAAAGGAAGATATTAATTAAGAATGAAGGTCCAGAAGATATATTCCTCAAATGTGTTATGCAAGAACAGTGAGTTCTTAAAAGTTTCATGTGGTGACTGGGATAAAGAAAATTACATTGCAGGGGGAGATATATTATAAATGTATAAGTGAAAAGAATTGTTTCTACTAGAAGTTTGAAGCTATTACACTATTATTACAGCTATTATTCATTGACTGTCAAAAAGTTACAAATTTAAGAAAGTGAGTGAGTCAGCATTTACGAAGTTTTCAGCTAGGTTTTCCAAGACATATGATTCTGTTTGTCATGAGCAGAGCCTGATCCAATATTAGGCAGGACAGGCAGTTACCTAGGGCCCCGTGGCTGGGGGGGGGGGGGGGTCACACTGGCCAGGAGACTTAAATATTAATTTTTTAAAAATTCTTAACGCCACAGTGATGGTCTCTTCTTCTTTAAGGAGGACCATGCATACATTGTACACATGCTTGCTAGCAGGGATGTAAAGTCATTCCACAGTGCACTCTGAATTTAAAAATAGCCTTTCCAGTAACAGAGAAGGTAAGAGAGTGTGTGTGTGTGTGTGTGTGTGTGTGTGTGTGTGTGTGTGTGTGTGTGTGTGTGTGTGTGTATGTGTGCATGTAATTTAAACTAGCAGTTCTGTTAATATCCGAGATTGTGTGTGTGTGTGTGTGTGTGTGCGTGTGTGTGTGTGTGTGTGTGTGTGTGTGTGTGTGTGTGTGTGTGTGTGTGTGTGTGTGTGTGTGTGTGTGTGCGCGTGTCTGTGTGAGAGCGAAAGTATGTGTGTGTGTAGGTGTGGTGTGCTTTTAAAATACCTATCAACGGTCCAGATTTAGCCACATAATTTTGGTCCATTTATCATACAATTTGTGGTTTTCTGGCACTTCATGGAGGGCTGAAGTCACTAAATAATGACATATATGAGTTTGACTTCATATCCTTCAGAAAATGCATGCTAACATAAATCCTGTTATTCTAGAAACTAATATCACAAGTAATAAACCACTGGTCCAACCATTAGAATATGTTTATTAAAAATCATAACAAAGCTTTTAAGCCACTCAGGACTCTTCATCAGTGTTACAATTAAAAAAACATTCATCCCCTATTTAAAATCAAATCCAGCCTATCAGAGTAATTCCAGAAACTATGTTAAAAAGAGCAGTATTTAAAATCTATCCCTATTTTAGGCCATTGTATCACCATTATTTCAGGCTTTGTCTAGATTTCTTGCACTAAGATGATAAAAGGTATGGGTACCTCAACTGTCAGATGTTTGCCTCATATTTTTGGCCTGTTCCTTATAAAAGTTGTGGTTTTCTGGCAATTCATGGAGGATTGAAGTTACTAAATAATGACATATATGAGCTTGACTTTATATCCTTCAGAAAATATATGATAACACAAATCCTGTTATTCTAGTAATTTTCTAAGTTAAAAAGAGCAATATTTAAAATCTATCCATATTTTTTGGCCATTATATCCCCATTATTTTAGGTTTTGTCCAGATTTCTTGCAATAAGAGGTTGAGAGATATGCATACCTCTCAGCTGTCTAGATTTTACCCTATATTTTTAGCTTATTCCTCATAAAATGTGTGGTTTTGAGAGTTATGGTGGTATGGTATGAAATTGCGTAGATGGGGGGGAGGCAGGTTAGTCAATTAACTTGATCAGGCTTGACCCTGTAACTTGGTTATAGGAGACAATAAACTGAATCCTCTACACCAACTTCCAGACTGCTGAAGGAATTGTGAGCTTCAGTGGAGATGAGGCCAAATCTTTTACACTAACTGCCAGACTGCTGACAGCATTGTGAGTTTGAGTTTTAGTACGTTTTCAGGAAATTATGAGTTTCAGTGCATTTTCAAGGGATTATGAGTTTCCATGCATTTTCATTAAATTGTGAGTTTCAAGAGAAGAGGGTTTACTGTTGCTCATGATAAGTCTGTTTAAAATGTGCAACTAACTGCTTTGTTTAGCAAATGGCAGTCACTGTTTGCACTGTAGAATTTGACAGCAGTGTTAGGAGCATAATTGCCCTTGGTAAAGAAGGCTATGGAATCTACTTCCATACCATGCAGATGGAGTGCTGGTACTGCAAATGCCCTTTTGATTGCTGATTATTTGGTGCATTTTAAGGGAGGGAGGGATAGGGGTTCATTATTCCCGAGTGTGCTCTCCTTTGTATGAGATGCCTACTAACTATGAAGTTGTTGGTTTGTCCATCATTCCCTACTGAAATATTACCAGCTTACACATTTTTTAATGTAACATAGGCAATTTAATACTTCAAGGGCAGCAGGCATTGAATTTGTAGATGAAACACTGAAATGTAAAATTGCTTGCCAGTAGCAACCTCCTCATAGTTACAGTTCTCTAATGTGGAATTATCTGGATGAATTTTACTTCTGCCGAGATTGTGCTTATTGACTGATGTAGGTGGATTGTGATGACAGATGTGTGAGTGGCCCTTTATGGTTGAAATTTTCTGAAATTGGTAGTTTTGCCATTATTGGTTCATGCATTTTGTTTCATTGCTTACTGAAACATTCTAACAACTGGTGCTGTATTAAACAAGGAATATAATTTAATACAATCGGGCGGCGCAGTGTTGCAGCGGTTAATGCTGTCGCCTCAGAGCAAGAGGTTCTCCAGTTCGATTCTTGGCTGGGGTGCCTTCTGTGTGGAGTTTGCATGTTCTCCCTGCGTTCGCGTGGGTTTCCTCCGGGTACTCTGGTTTCCTCCCACATTCTAAAGACATGCTTCTGGAGCATTTGTCCCCGGGCCTCCGCTGAAAACAGGATCTGTGGAACCTAGTCGGACATTCCCGGTCAACAAATGTTAAATAACAAATAAAAAAAAAAATAAATCAGGAAGGTGAATCAAAGAACACATAACGTATGCATGTCCCCAAAAATATGTGCAAGGAGCTTATGGTTTGAAAACAGTCCAAAGGTTAACTTAATAATCCACTGGCCAGATGTCTTTTCATAGAATGCGGGTTTTAATGTGGTTTCAATGAAAGTGAGTTTCAAGAGCAGAGATGTTTACTGCTCATGCTAAGTCTATTTTCATTATGGGACTGTATTGTTTGTTTAGCAATGGCTATCAGTATTTATGCTATTTTATTTCAATAGCTGTAATCATTGTAAAAGTAAATAAGAAAGCAGTATGCACACTGACAGGTTTGAACAGTGCTTATGGTAATGGAGAAAAATAGCCAAGTAATGGAACAGTGGAATGGCTGAAGACGGGTCTGCTCTGGGTGGCCCCAATCTATTACTATGCCTAGGGCCCCATTTGACCTTGATCTGACTCCGATCATGAGTTTTTTATGGGTCATAAACTGAAGGGCAAAGAAGAGTACTTACTGATGTATACATTAAGGAAGATTTAGAATGTTAGGCAACATTTAGCATTTTACAGTAATGTGTTGGGATCACAATCAGATTTGTAATAATACAGTATGTACACAGTAATGTGAAATTAGAATATGTTTTATGATGTGTAAGTAAAAGCATCCACTCTTTGTGATAAGTGCCATTTGATCATTTACATCCAACTGAGCTACTAGTCTGAAGTGTGCCACTTTGGGGCTGCATTACAATTTCTGTATTAAAACATGAAGCCATGTACCTGGCATGGTAATAAAGTCATTAAAGGCAAATTCTATCTTTTGAGCTACTGCCACTGCAATAGGATTCCCCTGAATAACTGATAAAGAAAGTAAAAAAATCTGTTGTGGCCTAGTCCATAATTTAACTCCCAAGATGTCCCATTTGAAGAACTTGAGAATGACTTTTAAAATGAGGATATAGGTACACACCACTAGTGCTAGGCCTGCCTGTGAGCAATTGGTCATCACTTGATCCATTTGGCTAGTCAGGTTCAACCCCAAAAAAGATGCACAGACGTACAATGTAACCTTACCACTTGCAAACAGTGACAATTAGGGTCTACAAATGGTGAAGGCTGGGGATCACTTGCAATGTCAATCAAGTGTTACATAGCCAGCAGAAGGACTGACCCTTGATGATGAAATCTGGGTTTTGGGACAAAAAATGCCCCCCTTCTAGGGAATAACCCAGAACTTGAACAGGAGGTTGAAAGGTATCATCCAGACCTAGCTGGTCTACCTTTTAGACAGCAATGGTTTTAGAACATGCTTTAATTGGGGTGGTATCTGTCATAATCCGGAGCTGTTGCAACTGAGAGACCCAGAGCAGATGAGGCCATATTTATAACACTGGAATAGCAGCAGACTATCCCTGTGTGGATATGTATCATGTTACCCCCTGCTGTAAGTGAGGTAACTCGCACAGGAGAAGAACCAGAGCAGAAATCCATCTGTCTTATGGAGCAGCAACCTTATGACCAGTTGTCAGAGGACACTTAGTAAAGCATTCCTGGATTCCTTGGATCACAGGTGCCTGCTCCTGTGATTGCAAGCTGTCAGACATCACTTGGTTAAGCACAGCTGGACCTCTAGGTCACAGGCAGGTACCTACCTTACCAGATTCTTAGGTCAAAGACACCGGCCCCATTAATGAACAAGGTGGCCGCACAATTTAATTTAAGTCAATGGTGTTCTCCTAGGCCTTTAGGTCACAGGTGCCTGGCCCTGCAATGTGAAATGTGGCTACACAATTTAACTTGTTAGAAGGAGATTCTTTGGAATCCTTTTTTATTTTACTTCTATCCAGAATTGTACTTATATTTTGAAGTAACTTCAACCTTCTTAGAAGAAGAAGAAAAAAAAACAGTAAATAAAAATGTGACACAAAAATCTGATAGGCAAAAAGCTTCAAATAGACCATAGCCAACCAGATATTTTTCTTAGTGCAATACATTCAATCTCCTTTGACAGAGCCCATGGGAAGTATGCAAATTACCCATTAAGGACCAGCAAGTGTTTCAGCCACATAGCTTCTGATTGCTCTTCATTTTTTTTTTTATTTTTATAAATCTTTATTAAGACATTCAGGACAATAAAGCCAAACTCTAGCAGTTACAGACATGACATGTTTCACCCTTTTATGGACTCATCTGTGCAGCACAGCAGCATAAGTGGATAGTTTGGCCATTACCTAAAAAAGCTTTAACCAAAGGTTTATGTCCTTAATATTAGGGTGACTACATTAGTTCCCAATAAGAAAAGGAAGAAAGCAGAAGAATAAAAGAAACAAGTTCCTGCAATCTCCTGTACTCTAAAACTGACCTTAGATTTAAAGATCTTTACTTACATATTAATAAAGTGCATTTAGGAAGTAATCTCTCTTAAAACAAACATTGAAAGTGGACATTTTTAGGAAGATATGACATTTCAAGAACACTTGCTAAAAGAATTTGGGGGTGGGGGAGGAAGGGAGGCTTTAGTACTGAAATGCACAATTAGCACATAAGAAAATGCAGCATACTGATTATACTTAGGACTGCCAAAAGAGAGGCCAGGAAAACAACAGTCTCAAAGAAACCCAGTGTCATGACAATTTCTAGGAAAAAACAAATGGGACATAGTGAACTTTAAAAATGGCTTCTCCAAACAGTCATGTGTTTGTCTTTGTGTGAGCAGATCTGTGTGTGTGTGTGTGTGTGTGTGTGTGTGTGTGTGTGTGTGTGTGTGTGTGTGTGTGTGTGTGTGTGTGTGTGTGTGAGCGTGCGTACATGTGTGCACACATGCGTGCATGCACAAGTCTATCTTTTGGGTGTGTCTAGCAAATAGTCATTTTCACTATTCATATAATTGAAAGCATGGAAATAAATATAAATTTATCTGCACTTGGCATACTTTTGCAAGCAAATGGTTAGTCCAAGCCTGACTTCAAATAAAGCCATATTAATACAGCAATAGAAGCAAGCAAGCCAACAAGACAACTGCTGATATACAGTATAACAGATGTAAAGGATAACACATATATAGTATTTATGCAACGTATTTAATAGCCAAAAATGAATGGCTCCATAAAAATAAACAAGCAAGGAGAAGATGGGCAAAGTATAAACATTGTAAGAACATCAGTATGAAGAAAGAAAAGGAACTGAGTGGAGGTGCAACACAAGAAAGAATAAAGACTTTGATGAGAAGGCTTAAATGGTGAGGACATTAGGTTCTAAAAGAGAGCAGTGTGAGGGGATAGTAAAAGTGCAGCAAGAGAAAGATGACAATCAGAGGCACCCCACTAAAGAATAGTTGTAACGCCATTGGTCATTTAGGGTAGCAGAAATTATTAGGTGAAAAAAGTAAATATCAAGTGAGGGAAGAAAGAATGATATCTGTGGTGAAAGCAGTGGGAATGAAATGAGTGTATGTATCAATGGTGCAGATGTGACAGATGACTGTAGAAGTACACTGAGTAACATAAAAGGATTCTGAAAAGGTTTATAAGGCATCTTTGGGATTATATAAAAGGCTTAAATAAAAGCAAATGACAATTCTAAACTGGGATTAAAGTATCTAGCAGTTCTACTTACCAGCTGCTCGGAAACCCATGAGCAGTGCCAGTATGACCAACCTTGCCATTTAACAAGGAAATGCCTTTCTGGTCGGCCTTCCAGGGTCTTTGTCTTCATAGATTTGTCTGTGTTTTTTGAAGAGCATGATGTTGGAGACAAATCCTGAAACCATCTCCAGGTCAAAATTTTCTCTACCGTTGGGAGCTTAAAAAAAGTGTTATTAAATGAATGGTTATCATAGGTCATTTCATAATTACATGTAAGCTCATCAATAAAAGGTCAAGCAGTGTCTCAGTCATATATTATCAGTAAAGTAACTGTATAAAGAGGCACGTTTGTCCAACTTTGACATACAGGTGCTGTCTGGTCATGGGTGAAATGCTCCTGTGTTATGGGAAAAACACTGCTACAGAAACTAAAATTATGTGTATCGTAAGAGTGACCCAGAAGTTCTCATATGCTGCCTTTACCACTCAATACACTCACCCACAGAGTCACCCAGTCACTCCAGGATGTTTCTCAACGTGGCTCAGACTAATTTGGCTGTCAGGAGGCTGGGAAGACACTAGATACAGAAAACATAGTGAAACATCATTGAAAGAGCGGAGAAGCATCAAGCTGCTTATGAGGTGGGCCTAGTCATATCTCTTCTAAGTTGCAGCATTTCCCTTATACATCCCTGTCAAATTAAGATGGCAGTGTACAACAAATTCCATCAGTGTAAGGCTGAGATGCAATTGGTCCTGTGGTGTATCAAATACCAATACTGTGAGAGATGGAATGGAAAATGCCACAAACACAAGACAGAACAAACTACTCAAAACTCACCATTTCTTGAATGAGACCATCAGAGTCGGAATCCTGTGCAACACATATTGTACACGCTGTACTAGCCTATATTATATTTTAAAATCTGCAAAGGCAGAACACAACAGAAAGTTACCCTAAAACACAGAGCCTTTTCACTTTCAAAATGTATTTTCTGCCTTTTTTCAGTCTGCCAGTTCTAGAGAGACAGATCACTGCAGTAATGTACTATAGGATACATGTCAACCAATCAACAGCACTTTAATCAAGTGCTGTGCAATCAGTGGAAAAAGAGCTAAATGAGTTTTGCCTAGCCTTGGAGATAAGGAGACCCCCCCACACCCCCAAACTTAAACAAACGTACTCTGAAGTCACACAATAGCGGAGAAAAAAGAAAGCTCCACTATCTGCAAAATTTGTTGCACTCATTTCCATTGATCAGGTAGCACTCAATTAAAGTGCTGTCAATGGCCTGACATGATCCCATGCTATAAACACATGAGAAAAATAATCATCATATAAAGAAGCAATAAAGCAATATACTCATAAATAGGGAAGAAAGTTTCATTGTATTTCTAAATTATTTTATTCATTATTTAACCACGTAAGAGCTGGTCATTACAGACCATTTTCAGCTAAGACCCAAGCCACAAATCCTACAGTAAAGGTGGCATACATGAACAGTTAGAACCAAACTGTATGCTTTTTTAGACAGGAGGTCTTGAGGAGTAACAGGAAAACAGTGTACCCAGAGAAACCCATGCAGACTCTGGGACAACATGTAAACACTACATAGATCATGACTGGATATCAGGAGTGAACCTTATGATTGTGAGGCAGAATTCCTAACCACTAAGACAGTGTGCTGTCATTGAGAGGGTAAGTTGAACTAATGCCCCATCAGCACTTTACTTGTTCATGCTTCATTATTGTTCTGCTCCAGTACCATGGTGGAAGTACTGTCGTGATTCTGTCTTTTGGTTAAAGGCTTTTGCTTCTTACATATCATTTGTATTGAAAATGTACTAGCCTGTTTGCCTGCAACCTCCTGTCTCCAGTCTCTCTAGAACATATAATCCTTTGATTCTTTCTTTGAGAATTCTGTAGAAAATCAACAATTTTTTTCAGGGACTCCATTTCATTTGAGTTCCCTGTCATCTAAAATTAACCTTTGTATTATTTCTTCAGTCAGGCTACAAAAAGAAGATAATATTAGCTGTTTCTGAAAAGAATAAGAATTATTTTCTCTGCAGAAACTTTTCCTTTGCATTCACAGCCCAAATAATACATATTTTCTGTCATTCATGATAACTGCTTAAAGGAAAATAGGCAGGCCAGCTATACTATTGTTAGTCATCAGTGTTTTAAAAGTGTACTCTCTCTGCTACACTGCAGTAGTTTTTATAGTCCGTGTAGCACAGGAATACAAACAGCTTGCTATGTGGGCTTTCTTAGGCCAAAAATCCAAAATGCAATGCACAACATAATGTAAGGTCCAATGAGAAAGTCCTAACTATGTAAGACTTGTACAAATTGACCACATTATGCTTTGACATAGCTGAATATCACAGAAATGCCACAAGAAGGGAGGCACAGTCAAAGCTGTGTTTAATTTATGCATGGCACTTTGTTCAGGGATTGCATTGTAGGGACAGGATTCTGTTAACTGGTACTGAGAGCCACAACCACCTCATCTTTGAAAAAAAGGTGTTGATGAGAACTTGCAATTCAGAGTCTTTCTGGCTGAGATATTGGTGACTACACACAGACACACAGACACACAGACAGACAAACACACAGACACACACACACACACACACACACACACACACACACACACACACACACACACACACATGGTGTTTTCTAGGAAAGCAACTTCATAGGGGCTGAATCTGCAAGTTTAATGGAACCAGGGATCAGCTTTTCCAGTATGAAGGTCAAATACCAAGGAAGAATCACTGGCTTCCTTGGTGGCCTCAAGTGTAGCATTCTTTTTAAGAATTGCTTTACTGAGGATATGCTTATTAATGGTAGTTCTGATAGCAAGCAGGCTGAAATGGCTGACAGGTGAGCCTTAGCTAGTGAACAAGAAAGGTCCTTCTCAGATAAGGCCAGTTGATAAATTAGTGATTTCTGCTGTCATAAAATATAGAGTTGTTGTTGTTTTGTTCTTCTTTTGGCTTTTCCTGGTTAGGGGTCGCCACAACGGAACTCCGGTCCGCTAATGATTGGCAGTAGATTTTTACGGTGCCGAGGTGCCAGCTCGACTCCCAACCTTCAACGAAAGCACACCCATTTACGCATGTCTTTTGAATGCCACTCGACCACAGGGAGGACATGCAGACTCCACACAGAAGGCGCTCCAGCTAAGAATCAAACAGGATAACCACTTGCTGTGAGGTGACAATGCTACCGCTGCACCACCGCGGCTGTCATAAAATATAGAGTCATAGACGTAAATAAAAGACCAGACTTCTGCTAAATTTCCTTGCAGAAAGGAGAATATGTACGTCATGAGGAAGCTAGGCTGAATTTCTGAACATTCAGGAGTATCCCCAGTCTGGTGAAGCACAGGATACTGTAATTAAATGCGTTGGTCAACTCCTCATGGGGTTTAGTTGAATCAAGCAGTCATCCAGGAAAAGACAGATTGAATGAATGTCTTGCATCCTAAGGTGGGCAAAGATTGGAGCTAAATATTTTGGAAATACTGTAGCCACAGTGGAAAACCAAAATAACAAAGAGGTGAACTGTGAATACTCTGATACTGCTACAAACAGGAGAAATTTACTGTGCTCCCTCAAATGAAGAAATGTAGTTGCACATCTTTCATGTCCAATGTGATCTGGAGGGTAAATAATCAGTATGAATCATCAGGATTCACCTCCTTACCCATGTATTACACCCATTTTATGATGCCTCCTTGTTTCATTGGCCTAATTCCTAACAGACTGGCAGAGGTATAAACTTTCTCTCCAACTATATCCAAGCAGGTATCCATTCTGATCTACTGGCCGTGTCCACATAAATCATAGTGGACTTTTGCATAATTATTAGAAACTCTCTTCCACCTGGTTAAAGTGGTCAGGCTTGCTTGTTGCCATTGGCTGCAAATCTGATTCTATCGAAATGCTCTCAGAAGGGTTCATGAATAACTATATGTCCAGATAAATAACAGTCAGCCTGGGTTCTTCAATCTCCAATAAGTCTAAATAATTCTAGTGCAAGTCAGATAGCTCCTTGGTTCACTTCTAAATTGCTGCTTCATTAAATTTGACGTTTCTCTGAAAAAGTCATCCTTGGGGAAGGCCTAAAGATAAGGACTGCACATCATCAGGACTGTAGCCATGAAGTGAGTGGATTGAGTTGAATGGTCCAAGCCTCTTTTTTTGTCTACATCCAAGATGGGTGAAAATTCAGCAGATATCTCTTAACTTCTCTTTCACAGGGAAAACATCACAAATAGAGGAACATGGATCATTTACCACACTGCCAAATACTCTTTACTGAAATGTTTGTAATAAAAATAGACAGGGTTGAGACATGCACTGGTGGGATAAATGTAGCTGCTGTTAGACTTACCAGGTGCTGCTCAAGAGACTCAACTTCCTTGGTTTTCCTTTAGGCCTGTAGGCCCCAAGCACAATTAGCCAGAATGTCTGTTTTGGACAGTGATCTCTTGAAGCAAAATGAACATTTCTTGACCACTCCCCTGCACAAACTATATGCACAAGCTTGCCCTTTTTGTGGATGCTGCACTAGTTGTCCTGAGTATCTGGACATATACTGGTTGAAGGGTACTTTTTCAAGCTTTAGAGCTAAAGCCACATCTCTCATTTTCAATCTCCTTCATATTCATGTTAAACTTTCATGTAAAGTCAAACACCTTGTAAAGACTATCTACAGGAGGAGTACCCCCCCACACACACACACACACAGAGCGAAAGTCATCTGTTTACTTGGATGAGGATGGTGATAAAGCTGATTTTGCTACAGCAAACAGTAGCTGGAGAAGATGTTTCAGGAGTATGTAATTCAGTTTCCATAAGGCATCACAGTGCTGCCTATCAGGTTAAATAGGACATGAACCCTGGGGCCTTGTGAATGTATGTATTTTATTTACTTATTTAGTTGGTCAGTTATTTGGTTAAATGTTACTACAACTGTACCCATCTGCCCTCTGTCTTTAGTGCCCTTTTGGTCTTCTTGCATAATAAAAATGTGAGGGTGTATCAGAGAAGCTCACAATCACAAAATAAAGTCGACCACTTTATTAAAGATCTTTAATAAAGTGGTCGACTTGCATTTTTTACTGGGTTTTTTTTGGATGTAGTTGTTTCTCTCTGCTGGTTTGCCTTCTTGCATAATCTAGGCTTCTGGACTTTCATCAGAAGACCCAAATAGCTTAGCCACACCTAGACATCTTTACCAAATAATCTGTTATGTAAATAGTAATGCCCTTCACATTCTATTGCACCTGTATATTAAGCTAATAGAACTTCTTAACATTATGATTCCTACAGTAAAACTGAAATGTAATTCTGTGGAATGTAATGACTTCCAGGATCTATCTCTTTTGTTTTTTTATATATATATTAATTTTCATATCTTGTATGTGACAGTTAATATTGGTTATTTTGCCTTATATTCTATTGTATTGTATAGCATCTTGTAAGATTTGTTAATTGTGGAGCTTTTCTCTACTGACTGCCACTGAAATGGAGCCTGTCATGGTCCATTCTGTCTTTCCCAGTAAACAAATGCTAATAAATAACTGCATTTATTTTTATTTTAAAATGAACCTTGTAGCCTCATCGATGTACTTATTTACTTTGATATCTAGATTAGTCCCACTAGGCATAGCCTGTTTTCAAAGGAAACTCATGGTGGTAATCAGGGCCGGTGCTAGCATTTTGGGGGCCCCCAGCAAATGTCAAGTTGGGGGCCCCCTGGGCACTTCCAGTCTAAGTATCACCCTGTTACTGCCACCCCCCATCCATCCTTTTAGCTCTTGCTGCAAACTTTTAGGAGTAGTATACACAGGCTGATCTGTAGCTACAATGCCTATGTACAGCACTATATTGGCTCATCTCACAAAGGGACATTCACAGTTACTGGCATTTACATGTAACAATGATACATTACAACAATGCTATGTACTAGACTGGACTTAGGTGAAATGGCACCCTAGACACTGCCTACTGTTTCAGCCCCTCCAAAAAACACACACACATATCCTGCATGCTCCCCTCTGTTTCTCCCCATCTTGGGTTCCCCACACCATGCACATTATGTTTTTATTCTGTTTCTCACATTTTACCTTTCTATTCAGCTTTTTCAAGAAGCCATAACTTTATATATGCTCTGAAGTGCTTTTTAATTTATTTTTCATTTTACACAACCTTTTCATCCAATAATGGCCTGAGCAGAAATTATGATTAAAGAAATAAATTCAGTGTTGCTGTTCAGCTTTGGTTTTCCCTTGCATCCTTTCAACAGAACTTTACTGACCAAGACAGCACATTAATAACCATTTAGGAAATAACTCAAGCTGGGATCCCCAGCAGCCATAGGGGTTATAGAGGCTCTAGAATGTATTTTAGAGCATTTCCCAACCTTTTAATCCAACAGTGGCCTAAACAAAAATCATGTAAGAAAAATTATTTCAGTCTTATTTTTTTCTTTCAATGAAGACATAAGCTGTGCCCAAGGCTTAATATTCAAAACTGACAAAATAGTAGCTCACAATAAACTAACAAGCCAGTTGTTATGAGGATATACAGATCCTGTCTGAGAATACTGCCTGCCTCTTTAATCCCCCTAAAAAATAGTCACTGCCTGTGCATCTTTCTGGTATTAGACTGGAATGAATGCGGAGACTCAAATGGTCACAGTCATGTACTTCAAGTGATTGCTTACATACATATATGTATAGCATGCCTCCTGACTCCTAACCCCAACCCCCAAAGGGAGCTTATATACATGCTTGATGTCTGATTGTGAGAAAAGTGAAAAAAAATGACTGCAGTAATGGATTCTACTTTATTGCTCATAGACAGTAGCTTTGTTTGTGCTTCTCTGAGATCTGTGAGAAATGTAAACGAAACAATGACCACACAATCTCCATCCCTCTGTACACACGCATCTGAGCAGCGCTAGTTTTAGAATGGGTGCAGTTGACAGCAGAGACCATTATCGGTTTTATCGTAACAGGGTCATATCACAACTCTATTCAGGTTAAAGTCGTAATCAGAAAATTAAAGCATTTTTTTCTCCTCTTTTTTCCTTAACCAGAAACAGCTTTTGTGGGGCCCCTATGTCATCAAGGATGAAGAAGGGAGCCCCTCTCTATCCATTTATACAGTCTGGGAAGGGGGATTACCAGATTCCTAGAAGTTCTAAGTGTCTGAATGTCTTGTGATATATGCTGTGTCTTACTTTTGAAATATAATTACTTGTAAGCTGCAGTTTTTACTGATGTGTTTTACCCATGTGTGTGTCCTGGCATTATTGGATGTGTGCACTGATAAACATCAGTGAACCCTGACAACCCAATCTAACAACTTGGTCTTTCTCTACTTAATTGACTATTAGCAAGCCAGCAATTCTATTGATCTGTTGGGTTATGTCATAATATACAGTTATGCCTGCTGACTTCAACCTTTTTGTATACTGTAGCATTTTCCTATTGTGCTAAACATTTGTGAAATGATTTATTTATATTATTTTCTCACTCTGTTACCCTTTAGCATGTGCCAGTATATTCCTACTGTGTTATACCTTCTGAAATGATGTTTCTACATCCTTTTTGCTCTCTTTGAGTATTATTGTACTATTATTACTTTTGTGCAGCTTTTCTCCCTGGGCCTCCGCTGAAAATGGACATGTATCCAGTCGGACTTTCCCAGTCAACAAATGTAAAATAATAAATAAAAATAAATTTTTTACACACACACACACACACACACACACACACACACACACATACATGCATACATGCATAAGTCAAAGCAATACTAGATTTATACTTACTTCAGCAAATAACAATATATTGTGCAACACTGGTATTGCCATATCAGATCAGTGACCACTATTTAGCAGTTGTCAGAGGTAAGTCACTTTTATTTACCTCATTAAGGAGTAAGTGAATACCTGCCACTGTCCCTGATTTCACAGATATTCCCTGATATTCCCTGATTTTGCCTCATAATTTTGCTCTGTCCTTTGTTAAAATGTTTTATTTGCTAGTATGTAACTCATTCAAAATTACAGACAGTCAATAAATCCAGACATCATAGCTGTATACTTCTTATTGTCCAAAAAAAATGCCTGCTGATGCAAAATATTCTAGTAACTTTTTAAGTGAATTACAGTAATGTTTAAAATGTGTTATTCGAGTAACTTTTTAAGTGAATCACAGTAATGTTTAAAATGTGTTATTCTAGTAACTTTTTAAGTGAATTACAGTAATGTTTAAAATGTGTTATTCTAGTAACTTTTTAAGTGAATTACAGTAATGTTTAAAATGTGTTATTCTAGTAACTTTTTTAAGTGAATTACAGTAATGTTTAAAATGTGTTATTCGAGTAACTTTTTAAGTGAATTACAGTAATGTTTAAAATGTGTTATTCTAGTAACTTTTTAAGTGAATTACAGTAATGTTTAAAATGTGTTATTCTAGTAACTTTTTAAGTGAATTACAGTAATGTTTAAAATGTGTTATTCTAGTAACTTTTTAAGTGAATTACAATAATGTGTAGTTCTATAAGCAGATTCCAATATATATTGTTTATCTTGTTGATTTGGTGGGTCCCCATTAATAGAAGTGAAATAATTCCAGTATGAATCTACACTGTAAAAAGTTTCTTGTCTGATAACTTTATGTATGAAAGTTTACCTTTATCAGAAACTTTATGTTGTAAATTTAATATCAAGTAATCAATCAGTGTTGGAATAGATTCTTTAACAGTTATAGACATTAAATCTATTTTATTAATGAGATGTTGTCTAAAGGTCTGAACCTCTAACCAGCAAGTTTCTCTTAGATCAAATTCTTGTTTTAAAAAATCTAGATTTTTAACTTTATTATCAGATATCAACTGATACCAGTACTTTAGATCATTATCTATAGCTAAATGAGTTCCTTCAGAAGTAGATGACAAAAGCATACCCTGAGTATACATTATAGGAAATACAATAAAATTCCATTCCCTATACTTAGGGTGCATGAATATAAAGTTACGATAACTAATAATAATATTTAATGGGTAACAAACCATATGTTTAGGTGTAATAGGTGAAGTACAAAATTCCTTTAGTAACCATAACATGGAGTTATTTACAATCATATTTTTATGTGTTAAGATTTTCATGAAGTGTATACTAATTAGCTCCCAATAATCTTTCCATTTTGTGACATATGACTGATCTATTAATAAAGTAATACCTTTTACAACAAAAGAGATAGTATATAAATTAAAGTCTGGAAAAGAAATACCCCCTTGAGACCAGCTATTAGTATGTTTCTTTAATGCAATCCTAGGTCTATTAGGTGCCCATAAGAAATTTAACATTAGTGTGTTCAGTTTCTTGATAATTATTTTTGTAGGTGGAAGTATTATTGATTGTATTAAGTATAAAATCTTGGGGAATATTATCATTTTAATAATTGTAAGTCTCTCCTCCATAGTAAAAAACATATTATTCCAGGTATTAAAAAGATTTTGTATATTAAGAAAACAGGTATTATAATTATTATATATAATAGATTTAATATCTTTAGATAGTATTATACCTAAATAAGTTATCTGACCTGAATTGGGTACATATTTAGTAAAATCACTAATGAGAATATTTTTTCGTGTATATATAGGTAGTATTTTAGTTTTTCTTCATTGAATATTAAACCAGAAATACTTTTAAAATTCATCATGTTATCAAATAGAGACTGTATAGAAGAATTAGATCCTGCTGATGTAATTAGAACATCATCTGCAAAAGTTGAATTTTGGATGTTGTATTTTCATCTATTTCAAAACCCTCTATGTCAGTACTGTTTCTGATCAAATTAGCCCAAGGCTCCATTACTAAAGTGAATAATAGTGGAGAAAGTGGACATCCTTGTTTTGTACCTTTAAGAATGGGTATTTTTTGTGAAACATATGTTCCTACCTTAATATAAGCCAACGTTCCTTTGTATAAATGTTCAATTAGATTTACAAATGCATCCGAGAAGTTTGTGCACTTCATTAAGGTAAACAGATAGTCCCAACTTACTGAATCAAATGCTGAACTTATATCAAGACTAATAAGTGTTAAATCTTTCTTTTTCCTATTTGCAAAATCTATTAATGTTAAAGTTCTTATATTATCAAAAG
Source organism: Protopterus annectens (assembly GCF_019279795.1). Lineage (NCBI taxonomy): Eukaryota > Metazoa > Chordata > Ceratodontiformes > Protopteridae > Protopterus > Protopterus annectens. The sequence goes on along the minus strand of NC_056737.1, from coordinate 1,834,520,835 downwards.
TATTTCTATTTACAATGAAGCCTGTCTGATCTATATCTATAATGCCGGGAATGATTGTCTTCAATCTATCAGCAAAGATATTCATAAACATTTTATAATCAACATTAAGTAATGAGATGGGCCGATATGAAGAACATCTAGTTGGATCTTTATTAGGTTTTAAAATTGGCGAAATAAATGTATATTGCTAAGATGGGGGGTTATTAACTCAGTTTGGGCCAAAATAAAAACCTTATGTATTAATGAATATGTATATTTAGAAAGGATTTTATACATCTCTGGTATAATACCATCATTACCCGGTGCTTTGTTTGATTTAAGCTTATTTATTTGTGTAATAACTTCTGTATATGAAATACTCTTGTCCAATAGTTTAATCTGTTGTTTATTAAGCTTTTTATTCATATTTGTGGTTATAAACTCCTTTATTTTATCTTTAGGTTCCATGTTAATATTATTATGGTTAATTTTGTGAAAGTGATTTCTAAATTCATCTAGTATTTCTGGTATACTAGAAACATTCTTCTTTTTCCTTAGAGAAAAGATTTCTTTGATATGGTTTTGTTTATTCAACCTTTTTGTTTAATTTTTAAGTCTTGTATTTCTCTAAAGTTATTTTAACTTTATGAGTTAAAATTTCTTTGTATTTCTCATTTAGTTTGTTTATTTCTTCAATAACTTTCTTGTCCATAATATTTTCTTTATTATTATGTTTATAAGAGTCTAATTTACTTTGAATATCTAACAATTCCTTATCCCAAGATTTCCTTTTATTATTATACCATCTGATACTTTGTCCATATAGATATGATTTTAAGGCATCCCAAACATAAACAATGGAGACTTCAGGAGTGTTATTTATGTCTAAAAAATGTTTTACTTCTGAAAGTATATATTCTTTATAGTCTTTTAGTTGAGTTAAGTATGCTGGTATCCTTTTGATCTGAACATTATGAGTATTTTTTATCATGAATTCAAAAACAATTGAATTATGATCAGATATAGGACATGAAATGATTTTGGAATTAATTAAATCTGTTACCATCTGGTTAGAAATAAAGACCCTATCTATTTTTGAATAAGTTTTGTATCTATTAGAAAAAAGGTGTATGGTAATGATTTTGAATCTATCTGATTATTAATATCATTCAAATGATAAGAATTAGCAAAATCCTTTAAATGTTTTGCATTAGATGTAATTCTTCTCTTTCCTATAGTGGTAGTATCACTTTCATGTAGTATACAATTAAAGTCACCAGCTAAAATAATATCTCCTATAGAGAATGATATGATCTTATCAATATGATGTTTCACTGTATTAATACCAATTCCAGATATCCAATATACATTAATTAAAGTGTAAGTATTCCCATTAATTTGTATTGTAACCATACAAAACATTCCTTTGTCATCCTGATAAGACTTAATGGTTTTAGGAATGGGCATACTTTTATTCCATAAAATAGCCACTCCTCTTTTTTTCTGAGTGTGCTCTGAACTAACCAATACTGTGTATTTGTTTGTGGCTAGTTTATCAATATCTTTTTGCAAGAGATGGGTTTCTTGTAGGAAGACTAAGTTGGCCTTATGTAAATTAATGTATCTTATTAGGCTTGCCCTTTTACATGGATTATTCAATCCATTAATGTTTAAAGAAATTCCTTTTAAAGATGTCATTTGGCATTTTTAAAACTTAAGAATCTTATGATCAAAATAACAAATAACAAGATAAGTAATGTTACATCTCCTCCTTTAGGTGTACCTTTAAATATAGCTGTATTTATTGAATCTCTTATGGGATTTCGTATAGGATTAAATTTTGTTTGTAGTGACAATGAATGTACAAAATATATTGTGGATGTCAAAACTATATACAAATAACAATGAACAAGTGAAAATAATGTAAGGATTAAACCTTGCATCCAGCCTGGAGTTATAAACTCCAACTTAGAGTAGTATTTACCACTCAAGTTAACCCCCTACCCTAAGCAGCAGTACGTCAGCTACCACCTTATCAATTTAATACTAGTTATATTTAACTGAAGTTTTACAGTTTTCAGTTCAATTATCTAGCAAGACAAGACTACACATTTGGTAAAACAGCATCATATAAACTAAAATAAACCTTTTTTTTTTTTTTTTTTTTTAAAAACTGTTCATACTACTATATACATCCATGTAATATAAAACACTTGTATTCAAATAGCATTCAAATAATCTTGATGTTAGAAATCAAGAGGAGAGAAAAATAAGTTCTAACATTCATTTAAATCAAAAACTTTGGCTAATATGATTCAGACATTACATATATTAGGATGCATCTATTTTCTGTCATGTAAATACAGATAACAGCTTCCAAAAAAAACCTTGAATTGCTTGTATATGAGCATTTACTCAAACTCATTATTGCCAATAGAATAAAATATTGTATTCATAGAAATTGTTATAAATCATACTTCATAGTTAAGCAGATTCTCAGAAACATTTATATACATATCTACATATACACACATACACACACACACACACACACACACACACATATATATATATATATATATATATATATATACATACACACACATACACACACACACATACACACGCACATACACACACACACAAACACACACACACACACACACACATACACAAACACACACACACACATACACACACACACATACACACACACACACACACACACACATACATATATATATATATCTGATCTCACTGAGTTGTATCTTTACTGAGCACCATCTTACATTGCTGTCCCTTCAATAAATCTGTCTGCTTTATACAAAATAATGCACAGCAAACACATTTTAGTAACCAGATTTTACAAACATGCTATACTACTGCTTTAAAATATATCACATGACAATTTCTTCCAGTATAGAGTTATAAAATTATTTATGCTTGTCAATCAGATGAATTAAATGAGTTATAGTAATGTATATGTTTGGGACATAGGTTTTTAACACATATTATTAATTTGCTATTCCTGTATCTGTGATGTGTCAGTGTGATATCTAGGTCAAAGGTGAGACCAGCTGCTTTCAGCTTCTCTGTGAGAATTCTGAGAGTTGAAGCTTTTGAAGTAGCTCATGGACACTGTGCATGAGACAGCCCACATCCCAGATTGTCTCTCTTAACATTTTGGCGGAAACTTATTAAAACTAGTGACAAACATTCATTTAGCAGTGTAAATGCATCTAAACATGACAAAACCTTCACAATGCATTCTACAGGTTATTACAGACTCTATGTAAGTGAAATCAAGCCCAAAATTATTAATAAGTAACAAAACTCAACATTTTTGTCCCAACTCAACTCCTATGCTAATCTTATTATTTACTGTGTCTATATGATCAAAAGTATTTCTATATATTAATAAAGAAAAGAAAAGAGAGTAGAAAGTAAAAGGGTGTAAGGCAGAAATAAAAAAAAAATGTAAGAGAAAGCTATAAGAAGTATATACAATAGAATATTACTTACTGTTTATATTAATAGAGTTAAAAATAAAACATATTTACTATTATTTAGTTCTAATTATTATTAGTTAAAGCATGACAGATTATTTACAAACAAGCATAAGCAGTGTAATCAAGAAAGTATAATTAGGTAGTGTCATTCCTGTATCTGTGATGTGTCAGTGTGATATCTAGGTCAAAGGTGAGACTAGCTGCTTTCAGCTTTCTCTGTGAGAATTCTGAGAGTTGAAGCTTTTGAAGTAGCTCATGGACACTGTGCATGAGACAGCCCACATCCCAGATTGTCTCTCTTAACATTTTGGTGGGAAACTTATTAAAAACTAGTGACAAACATTCATTTAGCAGTGTAAATGCATCTAAACATGACAAAACCTTCACAATGCATTCTACAGGTTATTACAGACTCTATGTAAGTGAAATCAAGCCCAAAATTATTAATAAGTAACAAAACTCAACATTTTTGTCCCAACTCAACTCCTATGCAAATCTTATTATTTACTGTGTCTATATGATCAAAAGCATTTCTGTATATTAATAAAGAAAAGAAAAGAGAGTAGAAAGTAAAAGGGTGTAAGGCAGAAATAAAAAAATGTAAGAGAAAGCTATAAGAAGTATATACAATAGAATATTACTTACTGTTTATATTAATAGAGTTAAAAATAAAACATATTATTTACTATTATTTAGTTCTAATTATTATTAGTTAAAGCATGACAGATTATTTACAAACAAGCATAAGCAGTGTAATCAAGAAAGTATAATTAGGAATAGCATTTGAAGAACATATAAACTTTTTACAAGGAATAAATATGTTATTATTCTATTAATCATAATTTCATTACTCTTCTCTCTGCCCACCACCACCCTTTACCCACTACATAATCTAAATAGAATGTCATTGTTTAAACAAAGAAAAGAAGAAAAAGATAAAGGAAAAAAAATGTATCAAATTACTGACCTTATTTTTCCTCTTCAGAAAGAGAAACAAGTTAAATCACAGCTTGCCATTAAATCTCCAGATATTTTGACTAGTTATGAAACAAAACATTTCTTTGCACACAGAGAATAACTTTGATTAAATCTTTTTCAAAATATTTGCTGCTTCTTGGAAATGCAGGAACTATATTTAAAAAGATTAATAATAAAATAAAATGATGAGAGAGAAAAAAAAAACATAGTACAAATCATTTGTTTTTTAGTCTCTTCTTCTTCTCTGAAGTCTTCCACGAAGTTTCAGTTGCCAGTCTCTTTAACGAAGGACTAGCCCATTCCATTTCTTCTATTTTTTCCAAAATCTTATTTTTTTGATAAACAGTAAAGCAGAGTCTAAGTCATCGAAAATTTTAGGACCATCAGGAAGGAAGATTTTAAGCTTGGCAGGAAACAGAAGGAATGTTTTAAACTGTGCTTTTTTAATCTCCCTTATTAGTGGCAGAAAAACTTTTCTTTTAGCTAATACCATGGAAGAATAGTCATTGTCAAAATGCACAGTTGTTTCATTAATCTTAACAGGAGCTTTAGCCCAAGCAGATTTAAGAACCATCTCTTTATCAAAAGATGATAGAAATCTAACTATAACTGATCTAGGATAGTTTTTGTTAGAGTTAGTATTAGCTGTAGATCTATGTGCTCTTTCGATACCAAAAGAGAATGCTTCTGGTAAATCTAAAGTTTTAGGGAGCCATGTTGTTAAAAAAGAAGTAATATTGTTACCTTCAATATTTTCTGGCAGTGCAAAAATCCTAATGTTATTGCGCCTCGATCTATTTTCCAGGTCATCCAGCTTTGTTTGTAAATGTGTATTTTGTTTCAGCAGAAACTCAGTGTTGATTTCCTCTTCTTGTATTCTATTTTCCATGTCATTCACAGCTTCTTCTATGCCTGTCATCTGGATCTTCTGTTGTTGCAGGTCCATATGTAACAAGTCTATTTGTTTTGTAGTTTTTTCTATGAAAGTGTCTATTTTAGTATCCATTTTATCCATCTTAGCAGTAAGTTGCTGGACTATAATTATCAGAGACTGAAGTTCTTTCTTGATGCTGGAGTCTTGAGAATTTGTCTTACTGGAACTCATTTCAGACTGATAAACTGACAGGAAAATTTCCAAAGTAATTTCTGACAGGAATATTATTAAGATTTCCTTTCTTTTTTAGATATAGTTCAAGAACTATATAAAACAAGCATATTTAGAAAGAAAATTACTTCAAAAATTAATTTTTTAAGTAATTAATTCCTGTCAATGTAATGAAATTGGTGGAGCTGAAGAAATCTGCTTCTATCCTGTGTTCATCCTTGGCCACGCCCCCCTAGTAACTTTTTAAGTGAATTACAGTAATGTTTAAAATGTATTATTCTAGTAACTTTTTAGGTGAATTACAGTAATGTTTAAAATATGTTCCTCATTTTGAGCCTTCATTCTTCTATTAGTTTGGCACTGAAAATAATTCTTTAACAAAGATGTTGAGAGTTATAGTAGCGGATGTTTTGCCAGTATTTATTAAACTCCATGAAAGAGAAACCATCCCTGAAGATCAGAAGCATTAGCTCTTCTTAAAATCCATGGTGTGCACTACGATCAGTCGCTCTGAGCTGCTGATCTCTCTAGTGCTTACCTTGCTCATGTTCGTTATCAGCTTTCTCCTAAGCATCATATCACAGCCCTGTTCAGGTAAAGATAATCACAAATACATTTTTTCCTCATTTTTCCACAGCCAACAACAGCTTTTGTGGGGCCCCTACACAGTCAAGGATGATTAAGTGGCCTCTGAAGCCACTGGTATTGCAGGTACCTAAAGCTGGCTATGATGTTAGTTTTAATGGCAGATGTCCACCAGCAGGGTTTAACTAAGCCAGGGGCATTATGTCAGTGGTAAAATATTTAATGGAATTGTGAAGCCTGTCACTTGACAAAACGCTGTATCTATAACTAAATACCTTTGAATTTTGAAGGAGCTATAAATAAGAGTTATTATTACCTTCTACTATGAACTCTGATAGTTTCTAATATTTTTCAGCCTTATTTCTATTTAAATACCACTGTCATATCTGCTTGTTGATGCATGTTTTACTGGTGCTTTTCTCCCCAGGCCTCCACTGAAAATGGATATGTTGTCCAGTCAGACTTTCCCGGTCAACAAATGTAAAATAAAATAAATAAAATAAATTACCTATCTGGTTTGTTAAGCATATGAGTACTGTACTAGTTTATGTTGGTTTAACAGGCATGTTACAAAATATCAAGATAAGATAACTTGCTATGGTTGGGGGCTTCCCCAGGATCAGGGGGCCCCCAGCGACCCCAGGGTTTGCTGGTGCCTAAAACCGGCTATGGTGGTAATCAAACTAGTTAGAGAAAGTTTAGCAGGATACGGGGGGGGGATTCCTATACCCTATTTAAAATAGCAATGAGATATGTGACTTTCACCTAAGCTACCACCAATTTAGGTGAATGAGACATCAGTTTAACATCTTGAAAATAAGACAACACCCCCTTTATGCTGCATTTAGGCATCAGTATTGGAAAATTAATCCAAGCATCAGGTGTGGAGATAGAACTAACAACATTTTAATTTTTCTTGCATTAAAAGGCAAATGTACCACCTACTACGGCACCTTTACTGTGGGTACAACCTTGAAAAAAAGTTGCTGAGGTTTGGTTCATCTGGACCAGCTGAACAAAATCTGCTTCATCAAATGTTAATGGCAGACGCTTACACTATACTGAATCCTGTACAGTACTTAAAAAAAAAAACAATAATTCAATGGTAGCAGCTGGGTTTCAATAGGATGTAAGGTTTGCTTAAAGCACTGATCCGGATCCTTCGTAAGACTGTCCTACTGGAAAATACATTTCCAGGAATAGGCAAACTGGAGGTCAATAGCTCAGAACAAATAAGATGGAAGCCAAGCCAGGGTGTGGATGCAAAACCAAAAGGCAGAGCCAAGAAAGTTTAAGTAAATTCTTCAAAATGGCAGCTGCTGGAGTAGTAGGACCACTGCTGTAAGTCTGATTATTTATCTGTAGGAAATGTATGCAGTTGGTCTTCTATTCTTCTAGCCTGTATTATGTTCTGCTTGAGTTCCTCTTGCTGATTTGTCACCTATTTTCTTAATAAAAATGCACTCCAGAGCAGATTTCATAGAAGCAAATATCAGATCTGAGCATGAGGTCAGAGACACTTCTTCTGGGTACCCACACTAACAGAGTCCAGCAACTTAAAAGCCTCCACTGCATCAAAAGGAGTTATCTCAAACTTTCACATAAGATTTATTAATATTTCTTCTAACAAGGCAATGTTAATCTTAGGTTTCAAAATCTAGGAATCCACACCAAACAAATAATTGACATACTTTCATTTGTCAACTTCAGAAAATAGCTCAAATTGTATCTCTTTAAACAAGCAAAATGCAAATGATTTAGTAAAGGCAATTTCACCTCCGCATGACACTCTACCTACCACAAGTAATTCTGACACAGGATTGCAATTAGCTAGATTTTAATTTGTACTATGAATATTATCTCTGTTCTACTAGTTGGCCTCTAGTGATGATTAACCTTTTATCTAATCAACTGTAACACTGTGACAATACACACACCTAAAAAATGTTAAACCTCTTTATTTTCTGTATAGGCTACTATAGTTTGCCTTGGAATGTATTCTTTTTACCACATCTTGCCTTAAGATATATTTTTGGCATCTTAAATTTATTTATTAATATACACCCATGATGAACGTAAAAATGGTCCATCTGGATCAGTGTTCTACCCCAGTTATAAATAAATAAATCAAAGAATCAGTCAACCAATCTAGCATAATGAAGGTTCAGTGCAGTCTCCATTAGCACCAAAAATTAGGTTCAGTCTTTTGCTTCAAGTATATTAGTTTATCCATATCTGTGCAATGGCTAAATTCCTCTGCAAGTATTTCTACTACTGTAACCAGACCTCCCAACCGTTCCGAATTACTCATTTTTTACCGAGTATTGGGGTCCAAATGAAGGGGTGCCATGATTCTCGAGTGGCACCCCTTCATTTCCAATTTATTTTACCTTTTCTTTACCTTTTTTAAACCTTTTTTAAACTTTTGCGCTGTCGGAGCTGACGTCATCACGTGTGCGATGACATCAGCACCGTCAGGCTACCAGCCAGTCGGAATTGAGCTCAAGGAGCTCACATCATCATTTCTGGCTGGCTGGATTTGAATTACAAGCTGGTGGGAAGAAACGTTTTCTGTGCAGGTAGAAACTTTTGTGCCACAGCATTTGAAAGCCACCGCCGGGAACCCAGGAAAGTATATGCAAGCAGCCGAGAAACATCAGGGCAGGACGACCGAGAACAGGGGCAGAGAATACAACTGCAGACCAGCCAGGAAACATCAGGGCAGACAAACTGATGACCGAGAACAGGAGCAGGGCAGGACAGGAGCAGAGAATTTCAATCAGGGCACTGGGCAGGATGACCGAGAACAGGGGCAGAGAATACAACTGCAGACCAGCCGGGAAACATCAGGGCAGTCAAACCGATGACTGAGAACAGGAGCAGGGCAGGACAGGAGCAGAGAATTTCAATCAGGGCAGGACGACCGAGAACAGGAGCAGACAGACCAGCCGACTACTCAGGGTAAGATTGTGTGTGTGTGAAGTTAATGAAACTGGAGTACATATTCATTTTAGTGTTATTACCTACATGTGGCTATGTGTAGCACATGCTGTTAGTGAGTGTAGCTAATACTCTGAGTGACGGACAGCAAGAGGAGTGTATGTAGGGAGTGTGTTGGACGGGTTTGTTAGTGCATATCTTTCGGAGCGCTGTTGATTCATTTTCCATCAGTTAATTATTCTGCCTTAGTGGTTTAAGCACAACTTGTATCAGAATGAATACAGAGATTTATATTCTGAGCAGTGTAGTTCTTTCAGAGTTTTTTCATTTATTTAACTTTGGAAACTAAAATAATGTAAGAATGGTTTGTTTGCTGTAGGAAAACTGTTGTGCTCTCACCCACATGTATGCACACTTCACTTTAATAGTATACCACCCTTTTTTTTTTAAATGAGCATGTGACATTCTGTTTTTTTCTCTCTCTCTCTCTCTCTGTCTCTCACACACACACACACACACACACACACACACACACACACACACAGAAGCTCACACTACACTTTGTGGTGCATTATTTAGTCATTTGCTTGGGATGTTTCATTTGCATGCTAGTATATTAACTTATTTAATTTCTTGCTGATCAGAGTTCTTATTAATCTGTTGCTGCTGCTTAAATATGTCATTGTGCCAGCAGTTAAGGTGTAGATACTTTAATAAATGCTTGTCCAATACTTGACTGCACTTCACTTGTTATATTACCAGAGGAAAAAACATTTAGCCATTTTTATTTGGACAGAGTTGCTAAGGAAGACATAGCTTTCAACTTTCAGTTTGCAAAATGAACTCTTATGTCGCACAATGTGGAACACTTTTAACTAGGAAGCTCACAGCATGATTGTTAACTATTTCCTTGTATTTTTGGTGAGGTAGTATGAGATATTGTTCAGTATTTACCACAGATATTTGTTAAAACAATTCTTAAAGATTGTCTGCCAAATCCTGTCAATATGGAAGAGTGGGAAACATGATTTTTTTTTGCCAAAAAATGAGGAATGCTCCTCATAGAGGCTGAAAGTGTGTGTGTGTGAAAATGCCCCCTTTATAATACACCTGGTGGCTAGATGTACTCAGGCTCAAATCCTGTACCCTGGGTATAGGATAAAAAGAGCCTAATGTCCCTAGCCACCACTTGTGAATTTTTTGTTCTGTTCCCCATACACTCTGTGATTTCAGGATGTTTGTGACAATTTACTGAAGGTTGAATTTGATTAATGACAGGCATTTGAATTTCAGACTTCACATTCTTCAGAAAATAAATGGTAGCAAAAAACTTTTATTCTAGCAATTTTCTAAGTGTTTAAGATCAGTATTTGAAAATTGTACCTAATGTGGGGCACATTTCAGTCTTCCTAGCTTTTGGGAAACAAGCTGCTGATTTGGCATAGTGGTATGTTCTGACTGTAGTGCACAGTCATGTGTTCAAGACTTGGCAGTGAAATGCATGGTGGTAACACAGCATTTTATTCTAGCAACTTTAACTAAATTATACGCAATGTTTAAAATGTGTCCCTGGTTTTTGGCCTTTTTGCCCCCCCCCCAAAAAAAAAACATACATTGAAAATGAGTGCAAGAAGCTGTGCAAGATGCCTATGCCTTATACTACTATCATTCTATTTTTATATGTATATTTGTGTGTGTGTGTGTGTGTGTGTGTGTGTGTGTGTGTGTGTGTGTGTGTGTGTGTGTGTGTGTGTGTGTGTAAGTAGACTTTTATGATGGAAATGTTCTGAATTGGGCAGTTTTGTCATTACTGTTTCATGCATTTCGTTTCATTGCCTGCTGAAAAAATCTTCAAATAAATTTAAAATATGCTCTGTCAAACAAGTATGCTGTATTATACAAGAAATATAATTTACTAAAGTCAGGAAGGTGTGTCAAAGAACACATGTATGTTTCTTGTTTTGTGTGCAAGCAAGGGGCCAGTGATTTGAAAACAACCCAAAGGTAATCTCAATCCACCACTGGCATGATGCATTTTATATGGCTGTGATGTAGGTTTCAATGCTATTTTAATGAATGTGAGTTTCAAGGGCAGAGAAGTTTTAATGCCAAGTCTATTTTCATTGTGAGACAGTATTACTTTGTTTAACAGATGTCTATTGGTGTTTGTGCATTGTGCTGTAAAGTGTAAAAATAAAATACAAATCATTGTAGAAGTAAAGCAGTATGCACACACTAGTGTTTATTGTAAATGGGGCAAAATAGCCAGGTAATGGGACATAGGAATGGCTGCAGGGAGAACTCTGGTGCCATATTTTGGTTGTCTGTTCTTCATTTTGCAGGAAAGTTGGTATCCCACAATTCCACTGGAGTGGGCGGGGTTGCATAATTGTGAATGCAACTTTTATGTTAAACAGCGTACAGATTTGTACCTATTTTTCATGGGCCTTGTTCAGATTTTTGATGATCCAAGGTTGAGAGGTATGGCTGTAACCACAGCACAGCACAGTCTGAAAGTGAATGGGGGATTGTGAGGGATTGTCTTTCTCTTCTCAAAATCAATAGCTTCTCAAAGTCTACAACATTGTTTTCCAGCTTTCATAGAACCTTTGCAAGAAAAACTGCAGGCATGTCATACTTAGAAACTACTCTATGCTACCAACTATAAACATGCAGCAGCAAACACATATACAATAATAAAAAAAAAAAAACACTTTTGATGAGTACGTTTAATTTAAGACCTTTGCGGCAAATTACTGCAAATACTGAAAACTATCCCAAACCAGTAAACAGCCTTCAGCAAAATATTCTTTCCTATGCTTCAAATCAGATTTTGAAAGCCATTATTTGTGAAAACAGAGACAGAGAGAGGGAGAGAGAAGGTTCAAATAAATAAAGTAAACAAATTGCAGTAGACAGAAAGTGCACAGGAGTGAAGTGCAGAGCAGACAAACCAGGGACACCACGCAGCTTTGGGGGTGTAAATTTACTGGACTCCCTAATAAGCAGGGGTATAAGTCTAAATTATGGTGTACACCTGCTACTGGTGTCCACACCTCTCAACCTGTTAGCATGGGACAGTATGGGCCAAGCACTAACAAACGCAGGTACACAACTACAGAGAACTGTTTTACATAATGTGCTCATACATTACTAACAAGGTGTTCTGTAAATGGATTGGCCAATATACTGCATTCCAATTAATGTAATTTACCTGCTAATCAAGGACCAGACATATGGGGCATTAGTCATTGCATTCCAAAAAATCGTGACCGTTGAGAGGTATGCTGGTGTCTCAAAATAAGCTACAGTCTTTAAAACTACAGCTGAAACCTATACAGGCTCAGCCCATTCTGATAATAACTAGCCCCCCCATCCCTGTTCCACAAATTTCAGCTGGTAACTAAAAATACAAACCAAAATACTTACCTCTATTTTTGGCCTTTTGGGTGCTACTTGTTCAGGGTCTATCTTTTTAACTTCATCAGAATCTCTTCTTTTCATTCTTCTCTGTTTTTTTCCCTTTTTTTCAGATTTCTTTTTTACATGATCTTTATTACCTGAAATAAACATGAAAGTTATATCCACAATCTTTGTGCTCCTCCCATAAAAGTATTCATTTACCCATTGCATTCAAAGAAAAAGGGTTACTATAAATATATAGTAATCATATATGTGGGCAGTGCTAGGATATATGGAAATACTAAAATATAAGTGCCAAAAGAAATTACACCTGTTAAAATAGAGTATTTCAAAATTATTCTTAAATAAGCTAGACCACAGAACATGTTTGTATTATGTGAGGCATGAGTACGGCAGCTGTATGTTGCAAGCTTGGATAAGAGACACAGTTATTCTTTGTTATAGACAAAAACTATTATGATTATTGCTTGCCTAATGGAAGCAGTTAAAACATGAATAATATGACATTGTAGTTTGCCCTTGCTTATAAAAAGTTCTGTAATAAATGCAGTGTTGTTTCTTTAAGGAAAATTACTACACAGATAATTTCAATGGAAAACAGTAGAGTGTATTTGAATATGCTGAAATGTAGTAGCCCTAGCAGTTTCTGAATGATGACTGTATTATTCTTCTGTCGGTTTAAAAATATGAATTATGATTGGAAAGAATATTCTATAAGTTGCAATGGGAACTGGCCAGTGTTTTGTTTTGTGTACTTCAGGTCTGTAGCTTGTAGTCTGCCATAATAGTAATTATTTAGATTTGTATTAGGTGCAATCTCAGCTTGCTGCCATTCTATTTTTTAACAATAAATATCTTCTCTTAAAATGTTTTTATATTTTGGTGAATTTACTAATCATGGATCATAATAAGGAGCTTTTTACTAATAGTGAATAAAAAAACAGTTGTTTCAACAAACAACCTTGCATGTTACTTCATCTGCCTGTAAAATTTATGATGCGGATGGCAGATGAAAAAGTGAAAGAAGTGGCAATACAAAAGAAGAAGGGATCCCACTTCATTAACTAGCTAATAGTTCCTGAACTTTCCTTGAGGAATGGAGATGTGTGTGTGTGTGGGGGGGGGGGCTGGGAACAGTGGACGTTGGCTCACAAAAGTATATGTCATGTCAAACAAAACTGCAGTTAGGTACCAATTTTAGTATTTCATTTGTCAGATGCATGGACAGGGATTTCAGATTATCTTTTCTCTGCAATGACTGAGACAGTTCTTACATAGAGCTTCCTAGAAATAAACAGCTAATAAATTAATGCTTTTTAGACAAAGAGATATTCAATGGCATGCTGTATAGTCTAGTACTACAAACAGTGAAATAATATTTGCTAATGCGCATAGCAGGAACAAAAAAGAAAAACTGTACAAATAGAGTGATTCTCCGAAACTGCCATGTTTAAATGCAGTATACCTTTTTGCCACTCTGTTATGGCATGACATTTTCAAAGTTTAACTTCTTTTGCAGTATGGTTAATGGGTTAAAAGTCTAAAAGCAGTAAATTGTTTGAGTTTGTCACATGGCATTGGTTATTCTGAGTCACCCAAGAAAAACAAATGAAAACATATCATAATTTACTGATTGTTTATTCCAAGTTAAATCAAAAACTGAACTGTACACAATGTTTTGTTAATTGCCCCAAGATATGTGCTGGGCAGTTTAAAAGGAAAACATTCACTTCATCTTTGCTCTGCAGTTTTCAGTGATTGTAAATGCAAGAGAACTCTTCTGATAAGTACATAATGCATTCCACTTATTTCCTGCTTTTTCCCATAAATCTTAAGTTCTGGGCAGAAACATTTGTACTATCTGTTCTATACAGAGACAGACTTTTGCAAAATGTCTATGCAGACACACTGTGTTCTATGCTGTGAGAACCAAACCTCTGACTTTCAGGTTGCCTGCTTCAGCAGGAGAGAAAAAAGTTTTAAAGAATTATTATTTATTTATTTACATTTATTTACTGGGTAAATGTCCGACTGGGCAACATAGCCCGTTTTCAGCGGAGACCTAGGGATAAAAGCTCCAGTACATATACATAGTTATATAACAGACAGAAAGCAGTAAAAAGTGGCCACATAACAACTATAGGATAAAAAACAGAGTAAAAATAGTTACAAAAGCGTTTTGATTATTATTTACATACCTTACACACTTACACTTTTTTACTTAGAGGGATTAAATAAAAGGAGGCATCCTTGTAAGGGTGTATGAGGGGATGTTGAGAGCAGGAATGGAGGATAGGTGTAGACATATCAGGTTAGTCTGGAGGAGAACAGGAGCATGTCCAGTGAGTCATGAAATATTGTTTGAGGGCCTGCTTGAAATTAAGTATATTATTGATGGTTAGTATATGTTGAGGAAGAGAGTTACAGTATTTAGAGATTTTGCTTTGCAACTGTATAAGGAGTCATCATACGAATTATAAGATTTGTTAACTTTCAGTAGTATCGTGTTGGCTGACCTTAGAGATTTAAGGTTTGTATATGGTTGGACCAGGTCCTTAAGAGCTGGGCAGTTATCTGGGTTATACATAACTGAGTGGGCGATTAATAGTTGATTTACTATAAGTAAGTTTGGAAGTTCTATCCAATTAAGTTGATGAAGGGCATTACAGTGATGTGTTTTCTGAGGGTGGTTAGATGCAGAGTCAAGGTTATTAATTTCTATTTTGTGAAGGTTGGTAAATATTTGTGAACAGTATAATAGTGAGGAAAGAAGGTGGGTTCTTGCTATAGCCAGTCTGGCATGGTTGGTAAGATAGGCCCTGGCTCTGTATAGAGTACCGAGTTTTATGTGTACTTTTTTGATTGTCAGTGCTATATGTTTGTCAAACCTCAATGCATTGTGAATAGTGACCCCAAGTAGTTTTGTAGGTTCAAAGGTTCTAGTTTTGTGCCATTGGAAGAAAGGCTAGTAAGCGGAGGTTGATTGTTTAGAATGGAAACATTTGAGAATACCATGAGCTTAGTTTTATTGGGATTTAGAATAAGATGATGGGCTGCTAGGTAGTTTTCTATATAAGGGCAGTCTGAGTTTTTTCTTGAAGCAAGTTAATATTGGGAGCAGAGCAGATAAGGGTGGCATCATCTGCGTATTGTACAATATTGGCTGGGCAAACCACTGAATAGAGGTCATTAGTAAAAATAGTAAAGAGTAGAGGCCCAAGGATTGAGCCTTGAGGGACTTCTACTGATATAGAAAGCTGGGGGGAGAGTTTGTTGTCCCATAAAGTAGCCTGGTTACGATTTGAGAGGTAGCTATGGAAACAGCTTAAGGCTTCATGGCAGAAATTATAAGAGGCCAGTTTATTTAATAAGATTTGATGAGGTACAGTGTCAAAGGCTTTTGACATATCAAGGAAGGTTGCAGAGACAAGTTGGTTATTGTTTTTGAGCCGATTAATAGTATTGGTAAAAGTTATAAGGGCTGTATTAGTACTGTGCTTGGGCCAAAAGCCATGTTGTATATGAGATAAATGGTTATTCTTGAGGAGGTAGCCTAATATTTGTTTGTGGATAAACTTTTCTAGTATTTTAGCTATGGGTGAGAGAATGGCTATTGGCCTATAGTTAGAAATATCTTTAGAGGATCCTCTTTATGAAGTGGGATGATGTAGGATATTTTCCAGAGGTGGGGTACATACTGTTCAGAGATAGAAGGACTGATTAGAATAGATATAGGGTAGGCAATGGATTGGGTAGCTAGTTTCAGAAAGTATCCAGGCAGTTGATCAGCAGCAAGAGTGCACGGTTTTACCTTTGTAAGTAGGTTTTGTATGAAACTAGTTTTGGGTGGGCTCAAATTCGAGATGGGAGGGTGGCTGGCTAGATGGGATGGTTATAGAAAGAGGAGAGTTAGTAATATTGTTTAGAAGTGAGGTTATTGAGGTAATAAAATGAGTATTGAATTGAGTGGCTATACAGTCTGTAGTATTAGTTGTTGTTGGGAATGGGGTAGTGGGCTTTCCAGGTTTAAGAAGACTGGTAACTGGTTGCCAAAATGTTTGGGGATTTGTTTGGTATTTTAGTTGACAGGATTGAAAGTGTTTTTTTTTTTCTAGTTTGATTTGTTTCTTGGCCTGATTTCAGAAATGTCAGTAGGTAGTGAGATTAGCATTACTTTTGTTAGAATGGTAACAAGACCAAGCTCTTTCTCTTTCCTTGAGTAGCAGTAGAGTTTCTTTTGCTAACCAGATTAGTATTTTGCTTTTTGCACGAATTTTCCTAAGTGGGGCTCATTTGATGTTTGTAGAAAAATATAGTTAAAATATTGCACTGCAAGGTCCAGTTGTAAGGTTTTCAGAGTTGCCCAGTTATGTTGTTTTAGGATAGAATTAAAAATAGATGGGGAAAATTGTTTTTTTGTTCCGAATATAGCTGAATGTGATATTACTACAATTATCTGAATTTTTTTCTTATTGGATATGCTGGGAAAAGATCACTTAATGTGTCAGGTAGACGACCAGCTTCATATTTAATATTAACTTTATTTGTTAGAACACAATCAAGGGTGGAATGTCTATTTGTGTGCCTGCCAATACGTGTTGGGTAGAGTATGTTCTGTTGAAAGTTATACAGATTTGTAAAGTTTGCTGGAGAATTAGAGGAGCAAGTGAGCCAGTCAAGGTTAAAGTCACCAAGTATTATCATTTCCTGATTAAAGTTAAAGGAGGCCCATTCTAGGATGTTTTCAGTATTTTGGAAGTTATTAGCAGGGAGGAGGTAGATAGCTATAATGATAATGGATTTTGTTTAAGTCCAGTCTAGCAGTTATAGTTTCTGCCTTAGGCAGATTGGGTAAGATGGAGTTAAGCTGAACTACCTTAAGGTTATCTTTGAACATAATAGCAGTGCCCCCACTATGTTTGGGAGCACTTTGTAATCTCGAAATTCTGAAATACCGAATTTCAGAATCCCGAGATCATAAAGCCGAAAGCTCTAAATACTGAAAACTCCAGAAGAGCAAATTTCAAAATCCCAATGTTCGGAGATGTTGAAGTAGCACTTCTGGTGTTGCGGTGTTTGAATGGAAGTTCAGTTAAGTATGTATATTTAAGGGTGTTGATTAGGGGCTTTAGTGTGTGTCAGTGTGTGTTGTGACTGTGATATGTGTGTGTGTGTGTGTGTGTGTGTGTGTGTGTGTGTGTGTGTGTGTGTGTGTGTGTGTGTGTGTGTGTGTGTGTGTGCAAGGGGAATGTAGGTGTGTGGTGGTGTTTTCATGTGTTTGTCTGTGTAGTGTGACCCTGGAGTTAGCATATTTAAGTAGGGGGGTGTGGGGGCACAGCCCCCACTAGGAGGTGCAGGGGGGGCTTGCCCCCCTGCTTGTATGTATTGCAGGTTTGTGTGTGGGAGGAAGGTGTGTGTGTATGTGTGTGGTTTCTGGTTAGTGCAGGATTCGCAATTTCAAAATTCGCACTTTTGGGATTTCGGTATTTAGAGCTTTCGGCTTTATGGTCTCGAAATTCTGAGATTCGGTATTTCAGGATTTCGGGATTATAAAGTGAATCCCCATGTTTACATAATCTGTCTTCTCTGATGATACTATATCTTTTAGGGAGTATTTCTTCAGATTTAATATGGGACTTAAGCCAGGTTTCTGTTATAATGGCTATGTCTAGGGAGTATAGGGCAATGGCTTCATGAAATTCCTGGATTTTATTAAGGAGGCTTCTAAGGTTGAAATTTATGTTAAGAAGGTCTGAAGTGGATTTTTTTAGAGGTAGTGTGGGTGTAGAGTGAAAGTTGCTATTTGTGGGTAGTGGAGGGATGGGTTATAGTGAGCAGAGGTTGCAGGACCTGGGTTAGGATGGATGTCAGACAGTAGTTTGATGTGAGTAAGTGAGTGCAGGATAAGAAATTTTAGCTTGGAAAGTAATCTATTGTATAAGTACAGATTTTTGGTAGTATTGTATGTGTGACAGTACTTAATGGAGAAAAGTAATGTTGGAGAAGGGACAAAAAGATGTGGGGTGATCTGTAAAGGGGTCATACTATGATGATAATTTGTTATAATGGGAAGAGTTGGAGAGGGGCAATATGTGACATGGTAGGTATGGTATGAGGAAAAGTACAGGACAAGGGAGAGCAGAGCTAACAAAAGAGTTAGAGAAATGCTATGCTTTACAGAGAGCATGGTAGATACAGTGGATATAAATAGTTTACATGCCCCTGTTAAAATGCCAGATTTTTGTGATATAAAAAAATGAGACCATAATAAATCATTTCAAAACTTTTCATACCTTTAATGTGACCTATAACCTGTACAATTTAATTGAAAAACAAACAAATCTGTTAGAGGAAAAATATAAAAAATAAACTAATACTTTGTTGAAGCACCTTTTGATTTAATTACAGCATTCAGTCTTCTTGGGTACACACCTGCCATCAATTAAAGAGACTCTGATTAACCCCAAATAAAGTTCATCTGTCGTAGTAGGATTTTCCTAACGTACTCAGTTGCCTGCTACAGCAAAAGCTATGGTTCACAGAGAGCATACAAAGCATCAAAGGGATCTCATTGTTGAAAGGTATAAGTCAGGAGAAGGGTACAAAATAATTTCCACAGCACTGGATATACCAAGGAACATAGGCAAGACAGTCATCAAAAAGTGGAGAAAATATGGGACAACAGTGACGTTGCAAAGAACTGGATGTCCCTCCAAGACTGATGAAAAGACAAGACAAAAACTGGTCAGGGAGACTGCCAGGAGACCTACAGCAACACTGACGGAGCTGCAGGAATTTCTGGCAAGCACTGGTTGTGTACAACATGTGACAACAATCTCCCGTATTCTACATATGTCTGGGCTATAGGGTAGGGTTGCAAGATGGAAGCTTTTTCTTAAACAGAAAAACATTTAGGCCTGGCTTAAATTTGCAAAACAATACATCAAGTCTCCCAAAAGCATGTGGGAAAATGTGTTATGGTCTGATGAGACCAAGGTTGAACTTTTTGGCCACAATTCCAAAAGGTACGTTTGGCACAAAAACACTTCGCATCACCAAAAGAACACCATCCCCCATGGTGAAGCATGGTGGTGGTAGTATCATGCTTTGGGGTTGCTTTTTTTTCAGCTGGAACTGGGGCTTAAGTCAAGGTGGATGGAATTATGAACAGTTCCAAATACCAGTCACTTTTGGCCCAAAACCATCAGGAGTCTGCTAGAAAGCTGAATATGAAAAAAGAATTTCACCTTTCAACACGACAATGATCCCAAGCATACATCCAAATCAACAAAAGAATGGCTTCACTAGAAGAAAATTAAAGTTTTGGAATTGCCCAGCCAGAGCCCAGACCTAAATCCAACAGAAAATCTGTGGGGTGACCTGAAGAGGGCTGTGCACAAGAGATGCCCTTGCAATCTGACATATGTGGAGTGCTTTTGCAAGGAAGAGCGGGCAAATATTGCCAAGTCAAGATGTGCCATGCTGATAGACTCCTACCCAAGAAGACTGAATGCTGTAATTAAATCAAAAGGTGCTTCAACAAAGTATTAGTTTAAGGGTGTGCACACTTATGCAACCAGCTTATTGTACTTTTTTTATTTTTTATATTTTTCCCCTAACAGATTTGTTTGTTTTTCAATTGAATTGTACAGGTTATAGGTCACATTAAAGGTGGGAAAAGTCTTAAAATGATTTATTGTGGTCTCATGTTTTTATATCACAAAAATCTGGCATTTTAACAGGGGTGTGTAAACTTTTTATTGGCACTATATGTGTATATCAAAGCTTTATGGGTTAGTGCCGAAGAAGATCTTATTAGGAGGTGTTAACAAGGTTTAGGTAGTATTAGGAAGACTAATGGAGCAGTAATAAGGCTACATATTGGGTTTACGAATGAGCAAGAAGGAAGTTCAGCTGAGATTGTGACTATGGATGTTTGGTGGATAAGAGAATGAGATATATTACAGAAATAAATGACCGTGATATATTTTTCAGAGTTGTCATTGTAGAAAGTAAATATTAAAACTAACAAACACATCCAATTGTAGGTTCTCAGCTTCATATATCATTTTCCTTTAAGGTAAAAAGGAGATGAGGGGCAAATGGTTAGTGAGGATAATTCAGTACAATGTTCTACTGTTGTTTTAATGACATGACGTCTATTGCAGAATGAAAAAGATATTTTATCGTGGTTCTCACACCCAGGAAAATGTATGTTGCCTGGCACTGAAAAAAGTTAATGTGTTTAAATGCTTTGACAAGACTGTTACATGGTATTTACTATAAAAAATGTATGCTGATTTGTACAAGAGTAGATTATGAAATGCATGTATGAGTATATAACCACGCACACATAGATGCACACAGACATACAGGACCTTGTGCCCCCACCCCATATATTGAGAGAAAGAATCTAAAGTTTATACCAATTTATTTGAGTTTTATTTTATATAGCATTTTTTAATGGTGAAGGCTTCATGAAAATATAAGTTGTTTGCACAAGTTAATGTCCTTTAATGGGATTTGAACCACAAAACTTAATTGCAAAAATGCATGCACACAGGACTGTTAAGTTATTGGTAACAGCGATCAAGGTACATTCAACATTTGTTTTCCGTAATTATTATGCATCTGCAATATGTAAAAATGTAACGTTTATAAGTATTACACAGTGAAGCATATGTTTTGTCAGTTCTGAAAGATGCAATAAAGAAAAATGAGTGTTTTGGGGGTATCCAGGGACCCTGGACACTGCAGAACATGCTATCTTGAGAATTATTTGTTGTTTTTCCAATAAGGATGACACTAAGATTATACAGATTTCTGGGTAAAACATAATTTTTATAGACTGCATTTGTTGATATGAAAATAATCAACAAGTTGGTTATATGTTTTACATTAGCATTTTACTGGAACATTCTCTATGCATAAATGTTAATTTTTGTGATTTAAAAAAAACAGAATATTAAAATACGCCACTTAACATGGTCACAGACCAAAATTTTTAAAACAGCATTGTTGCCAAGGAGGCAGGAAATATGCAATTGTAAATTCCCAGTTGCATGAGTTTCTCTTTTGGCAAAAGCTGTTTTGACTGAATTCACATTTTTTGTTATTGTTTTAAGATAAAACATTCAAGGTAAACTGGAATCAGCAGCAGGTTTAATTAGTATTACAAGAGGTACAAAATTGTTTATATATGTCTGTGGTACTAAACACAGTTATTTTCCAACATACATTCGCAGGGCTTAAACATAAAGACAAGACAAAGCAGGCATGTCTCTAGAGATATGCAAAAGGGAATTATGTACCAACCATAGGAGATGCTTCACTGACCTCTGACAGGAGTAACAAAAAGTCATGGTTTGACACATGATGCAGACAAAAAGGCTAGGAAAGTCACCACTGTTCCAGATTCTAGCTACAGTTGAATAAACCAATAATAGCTGAGAAAAAAACAGGATTGTAATAATCCTATATGACACCAAATGTACATGCACAGAGACTCCTGTATTTTGTAAACACAAACCCCTGGACCAGATAGCCAATACACCAACCTGGGGTGCAACCATACTGGATCTGGTACTCACTAATATGGGAGAGTGCTGCATACCCTCTATTGCAATGCCTTCCCTGGTAAGGTCAGACTACAAAAATGGTCTCCTTTGAAGTAAAACTAAAACCTGGACTCCCAGCTAAACCTGGAGTATTCAGGAACTATTCTAAGGCTAACCTCCTGCGGTTAAGGGAAAACCTGGCAAAATTTCAAGCCCCCATAAACTCTGAGAACACTGCTGCCTATGCAAAACTGTTCACAGAAACCCTTTACAAGCATTTAAATAGCTGCATAGAGGCAGCTGTACAACAAGGAAGAAGTACAGAACTAAGTCAAAAAACAAGCAACCTGCTGGAATCACAAAATCAATACACTGTATAACAGGAGGAAGAAAATCATGGCAAAAATTAGGAGGTGCAGCACCCGGCAGGATAAAAGCACTCTCATCAAACTAAACAAACAACTCAGAAGACAAATAAACTATACCAAAGCCATATTTAAGGTACGTTTGGCCTCCCAAGCCAAGGACAAATACAAAGCATTATTTAGCTATGTCCACAACCTCAACGGCAATACACAATTGTGTGCCGAGCTCATTGTAAATGGAGCCACCTATACTGAGCCACAAGATATAGAAAACCTTCTGACTGATAAATTCAGCTCCAACTTTACCCCTCTCTCCCCTCAATCTTCCCTCAGGAAATATCATCAAATTTAACTCCCCCTACTATCACTAGGGAAGAGGTTCTTAATGCTCTGCCAAAGACCAAGAACACTGCATCAATGGGCCCAAGCAATATCCCAAGATGCCTTCTAAATAGCATGAAACATGAGCAATCAGGGCCTCTGGAATTACTATTTAACTGTAGCTTCTAAACAGGCTTCTTGGCTTATGAATTGAGAAAGGCAACAGTCTTCCCCCTGCAGAAAGATGGACCATCTACAGACTCTGGAAACTACAGACCCATAGGTCTCACTAGTCTTATATGTAAAGCCATGTAAAGAATTATCATGGAGATGATCAACAGAGTTATAGTAAACCTCCAGACACTGGACCCAACCCAGTTTGGTTTCGTCAAGGGCAGATCATGCCTACTCAACCTGGTGGACTTTTTTGAGAAGGTCATCAAAGTAATGGATGAGGGCAAAATCATTCAAACTTCCTACCTTGACCTTGGCAAGGTATTTGACACAATACTCCACTTGGGCATTGTTTACAAACTCAGGAGGTTAAGTACAAACTTGTATGTTACCTGGTGGATAGCCAACTAGCTCACAGACAAGACCCAGGAAGTTAGAACTGGGGAGTCCATCTCTATAAAGAGGCCAGTCACAAGTGGAGTCCCTCAGGGATCAGTCCTTGAACTGTTGCTTTTTGGCATTTACTTCTCAGAAGTCAAGGCCGCCAGTGGTCCCTGGCTGACTAAATTTGCAGATGATTGCAAATTAGGAGCTGTCATTGAATCTCACAGTGACACAAATGTTCTCCAGGAGGGGCTGACACAGACAAACAACTGGTTTCAGAGCCATTGAATAAAACTAAATGCCAAGAAATGCATAATAGTATCCTTTCGGAAGTCATCCATCCCTGGTAACTATTACTTTGACAACACACCCCTTAGAGTTGACCCAGTAGTCAGGGACTTTTGGACACACAAAGATAGTAATCTAGCCTTTGACCATCATGTGTCTACTGTGGTGAGGAAATCAATCTATGTTGGGCAACTTATAAACAAAGGTATGGCATCTAAGTTCAAGTAAGTCATTGTTCCACTGTATTCAGCATTCATCAGACCTGTCATTGAATACAATGCCCCCTTTGGTATGTTCCTAACCAGGCATATCCAACAACTGGAATTTTCACAGAGGTTCCTCACTAAAAGAATACAGAGCATAAGTAAAATGTCCTTTGCAGACTGCCTCAAGGCCCTATCCCTGTATTCTGTCTCCTACAGGCTTTTGAGAGGAGACATATGCCTGGCATACAGGGCATTATCAGATCCTACTCTGATGGACCTCCTGCATATCCACAAAACAAACAGCACAAGGTTTACCCATTCTAAAGACGTAAACCTTACCTGTGATATAAATAGGACCTGCTGGAGAGATAGGTATGTATCCCAGAGACTACCCTGTCTATGGAGCAGGCTCCCCATCCATGTGAAGCAGAGTTCCTCCCTAACCCAATTCAAGAGCAACTTGGACAATTGGATGGGAAACTAGAAATTCAACCCTTCTTTCGTACCTATGTCTCAAATGGACACAGGCAACCTGTAAAGTGTTCATCTCCCAGGCCTATGCTTACAGTTATCAAAGGTATCATAGCTTGTCAGAGATTTGGGGTGGATGGCCAGACTTAAAAAGGCCCTCATGGTCATTAGCCTAGTAAACACCTATGAACCTATTAAGAAAATCTAAATAGCAGCAGGTGCTGGTGTCAGGCGGCCACAAACCAAAACTTGAAATGGTATGCACAAACCAGATGGTATAGTGAAAGGAAACCTTCCACTGAAAACACTATTAAACTGGCAAAAAATTCCAAACTTCCAAGTAGAAATCACCACGCTAACTCTAGCAATGTGGAGCAGTAAATCCTTTAATCACAGTGAGCGCTTTCGCCATGCGGCTTCTTCAGACTGTTACACAATAATCAAAACTCAAACAGTTACATTTAAAACATGTCCCCTCACCCCATTGGTTAAAAACCTCATTGCACATATTCAAACACTAAAACACATGGCATTTGATCTTATACACAAAGCATACGTACAAAGCAATCCGCTTCGTAAACAACCAAACGGTAAACACGGATACCAACTGAGCAACATTCCATTAATAGAAACACAGTACTTTAAGAAAATAAATACATTAAATCCTGAATAAAAACATTCTAAAACAAGCTACATGTTCCTTTTCACGTTAGAACAACAGATAAACATTGTGACAGAACACTTCAATATAGCTGCATAAGAATATATAAACACACTATTTTCATATTAGAACTAACCTACGCTTAAAACGCTAGACATGTGTGCAAGAAAGCAGGTTGTACTTACTGCTCTATAATAATTTAATCCTCAAAAACGTGAAACATCATTAAAACGCAACTAGTAATGCTGCTGCTTATGCTTATCCACGGCTACGCTATCAAAATACTGAACCACGTAGTTCCTGACTGTGTCGTCAGTTCAAACTTAAAGGGGCATCGCTCTGGAATAGAGCATTTGAAATCAGATACTGTGGTAAGGATCCACTTCAAACTGAAAAATGTAAAACTGTGTGCATAAGCATAACTGTTTTGATGTCTCATATCTAATGAATAATCAATAAAGTAAAAACAAAAATAATAAACAATAAAGAATGAAAATATTTAATGAAAATATTTTGAATACCTCGTACTAAACAATCTTACCCAGAAAGCAGGCAGTTGATACATGAAAGATCTCCTGGAGGTATGCATGAAGCATCCAAATGTACTGCTTCTAAAAGACTGAAATAGGGCAGACTAGAGCTGGAGCGGAATGTAAAAAATATATACATCCGTTCCCATTGAAACTAATACAGCCTACATGCTCTGTATACGCTAAATGTTGGTGTGCACATGCGCTGCAGATAATGATATGTCTAAAGTCTGCTTAACTTCGCACTTATAACACTTGGACATATCGTATACCGGCAACGAAAATGTCAAACACTGTAATACCACGTCTAACTATGCATCAAATTCCTGGATGTGGTAAACCCATTGTCCGGACAAGGAAGAAGGACAAATGAATGAAAAAAACTCTGCCACGGCTCTGACTGGTCTATGTGAGGGAATGGGATGGTGTGGCAAGGAGTGGATAGTGTATGGGGTGAATCAGGAAAGAGAGGATGGGAAAGGGCATGACAAAGACATGAAGGGAGAAGGGGGAAACAGAAAAGAGGGACGGGAAAGTGGAAATGGACCATGAGGGGTACAAGTGAATGGAAGAGGAATGGTGCAAACGGAGGGAGACATGGTGTGGGAAAGGGGGGGGAAAGAAAGGGATAGGAAAGACATGGAGGTGTGGATCCAGTGGAAGAGATAAGAAAGGAAACAGTGGTTGCACTGAGCTGAGGTACAGAGTGCAGAACGGGTATGAACATGGAGATACGAATCCAGTGGAAGGAATAGGAGAGGAAACTAAGGGTGCACTGAGCTAAGGTACAGAGCACAGGATGGGTATGAACACTCACCGGTGTTCAATAATGCCTACAATAAAGGTGCTAATGATCTCTTTTGCAAGAGAGAGAGTGTAGGATACGTACTGAGGGAGTACAAAGTAGATGACAGATGTGAACACACTGTTGAGGTGTACTACAAATCTTATTGTTTGGGAACAAATAATCTCCTTTTTCGAAGGAAGGGTCTGACCTGTACTTTATCATTGAGTCCTGGATACATCTCAGCCCTCAATCTAATGATCCATTTCATCTCATTCTCCAGGGTGAAGTTAACAATATCACCTCCCCTTTTATTCGGTGTGATCTTCTGGATGACAAAGAATGTAAGCGAATGGTTAAGCCCTCTCTCTTTCTGATGTTTGGCCAGGGCATTAACCATCGATGCTGTCCTAATGTGGTAAATGTGCTCCCTAATGCGTTCTCTGAGTGACCTGTTGGTTTTACCAACATAGAACGCTTGACATGCTACACAGGTCGCCATGTAGACAATATTGGAGCTTCCACATGAGGTTTTAGTATGAAAATTATAACCGTTGAGTCGTAGGATGGATAAAGCTCACTGTCTCATTAATAAACATGCACTGGTTGCAGCTACCACACGGTGTGGTGTTCATCAACTGTGTGTTAGGTGGCTCTATCTCTAGATTGCTCCTAGGTTTGCACAAAATTCTCTTTAGATTGGGTTGATTCTTATAAGAGATACTTGGGCATAACCCCACTATCTCCTTTATGTCATGGTCTAACATCAGTAGATCCCAATGCCTCTCCAAGATTTGTTTCAGACCCACCGAATCCTTAGTATAGAACATAGAAACTCTGCTCTTAGTGGAGTTCGAGCAGTTGTCCAATACTAAAGGGGGTAAAGGCTCAGAGTAGTATGGTTTTGCTCTGGTATTCCTGAGGCTTTCAACATCAACTGCAGTACACTCAAAGGTATTTTCATTATAACCTCTTTTCAAAAATCTAGCCTTCAGACCTTTTAATTCGTCTGCATATCCTTCATTAGTAGGATTCAACCTAGAAGCCCTCATTATCTGGCCCTTCATCACATTGTCAAACACATACTTGGGGTGCATACTATCCCTGTGTAGAATGGTGTTCCTGAAACATAACTTCCTGTGTACATTAGTGTTGAGCAGCCCATTACTGAGCCTATTGATGCTCACATCCAGATATGAAATATGTTCTGCTGAGTAGTTTAAAGTAAACCTAAGAAACTCAGTTGAATTATTCATGCATTCAACAAAAATCAACAACTCTTCTCTGTCTCCCTTCCAAATAAAGAAAAGGTCATCTACGAACCTACGGTAGAAACCAACATGTTCCTGAAACTGTAGTGTGTTAAATAGGAATGTCTCTTCCCATTGTGCCATGACAAGGTTGGCGTAGCTATTGGCACACGACGTGCCCATAGCCACGCCATCCTTCTGTAAGAAGATGTCATCTCCAAACATAAAAACGTTATTCAGCAAAACTGTTTCTAGAAGGAGAGCAATAAAGTCTATTTTCACATTTGTAAAACCAGAATGATTCTTAAGGTACTCTTGTATATGTTGTACACCTAAATCATTGGGGATCATAGTGAAAAGGCTCACAACGTCTAGTGTTACCAAGATATAGTGTGCATCATCCTCTAATTTTTTCATATAGTCATATAGATCCAACAGGAACTGCTTGCTGTCTCTAAGTATGAACTTATTTTTGTTAACTAGTGGCCTTAGATGATATTCAATGAAAATGGAGAAGGGTTCAGTCACCCAACCTTGTCCAGCTACTATTGGCCTCATGGGTGGATCACTGGTCGACTTATGGACCTTGGGAAGTCCTTGTATAATAGGGATCAGGGGATTAATCACTCTAAAATAATCATACAGTTCCTTCATAATACTACCAGAAGCTAACAGCTCATCAAGCATATAGTGAACCTGTAGGGTTTTCTCTTTAACCATATCCAACCCTATCTTCAGGTATGAGGAGGTCTCTCCTAAAAGTATTCCCATCCTTCTATTATAGTCCAACGAATCCATCAGGACAATAGGTCCTCCTTTGTCAGCTGGTCTTATAACAAGAGTAGTATCATGTCTCAGGTCCTTAAGTGCTACCCTGTGATTAAAACTTAAGTTCTGTTTATGTTTGACATTCCTTGTATTCTCAAAATGACTATAGATGTCATTCTCTGTGATCTTAGAATAAACATCCAACAACGGATGTAGTTGGGGGATGTACACACTGTTGCTTCTAAACCTGCTAGTGTCCTGTCGCTCAGGGGTATTACCAAACTCAAGTTTCAACTGGACGTTCCTTACAAACATTTTGATATCAATAATAGAGTCAGCAACATTACCCCTACTAGTGGGTATAAAACTTAGACCCTTATTGAGGACATCTTCCTCATACTTATTCAGAACTTTCTTAGAAAGATTCACAATCAGCGAATCGTTCTCTCCCACATCCTTTTCAGGGTGGGCCCTTGCTGCTCCCCTCCTGAACCTTTCCTCTTTTGTCTGCCCCTGCTCATCGATCTTGTTCTCCCTTGGTGTTGCTTCTGTGCTATGGGGAAAGGGGTATTGTTATTACTCTGTAGGACCTTTCTTCTGACTACAACTTCATCCGATTTCCTCACATTACTCGTGGTGGTAGGGTCAGGTATTGTTTGGATAACATGAGTATCTATTCCCTCCACTGCAGTCTCCTTCTCCCCCCTAGTTGCGGGATTATCTGAACTATCCCCACGTTCATCTTCCTGAAAAACAATTTCAGTGTATGAAACATTCCTCCTCGTATTAATATCAGAACTGGTTGTCGCACTAACCGGTCTATGACTTGCTGGTCTATCTACACCATTCTCAACACTAGAAACGTTCCCTTTCATTGTTTGCACACTCGAATTATGTTGACTCCCATTTCCTAATGTGGATCTATTACCAACATTATTATTATTTAAAGTTGGTCTGTCTCTGGGCCAGGTGAATACGTTCGAATTTCTAAAGTCCCTTAGATCCCTCATGATTTTATTCTTCTTTTGTTCGATCAATCGTCTTTCAAAAACCATAACATTATCTATAACCCTTTCTATCTTAGTGCCAACATTTACATTCACATATTTCTTAGTAATTTTATCATACAAATCATTCACTTTCAATCTTAGATTCTCCTCCTCAGGTAAATGAAACCTGATTAACAATTTCATATAATTATTGCTAAGCTCAATATTGAGCTGCTGCCATTCATATAAAAGGTCCGGTATAGAGTCACCTGAGGTAGGCATTTTCAAGATACGTAGCCCACGTGGAATAATGTGTTTGTCCAAACATGCTTCAAAATATTGGCGTTGGACTTGTAGCTTTTTTAACTTAATTGTCTCAGTTTCTAAAATTTGCAAGTCATTTGATAAACTTAGGTAACTCTCATTATTATTGATAGCATTCATTGAGCCAAAATCCGGCTCATAAGAGAGTAGCAAATTCTCCCCGCCAGTCACACAAGCATGAAATCGTCCCAGCCTATCACTAGGTTGGACAGTTTGTGGTACGTACGGTAGTTCGATGTTCGAGGTTGCATTATCGGCCATATCCACAGTTCAGGAGTAAAGAAAATCAAGTTAAAATAGGTCAAATATAACCCCCGAGCGTAGGATGTCACACCAGCAAAAAACAGTATCAAGTAATCCAAATAGCAGCAGGTGCTGGTGTCAGGCGGCCACAAACCAAAACTTGAAATGGTATGCACAAACCAGATGGTATAGTGAAAGGAAACCTTCCACTGAAAACACTATTAAACTGGCAAAAAATTCCAAACTTCCAAGTAGAAATCACCACGCTAACTCTAGCAATGTGGAGCAGTAAATCCTTTAATCACAGTGAGCGCTTTCGCCATGCGGCTTCTTCAGACTGTTACACAATAATCAAAACTCAAACAGTTATCTTTATAACATGTCCCCTCACCCCATTGGTTAAAAACGTCATTGCACAAATTCAAACACTAAAACACAAGGCACTTGGTCTTATACACAATGCATACATACAAAGCAATCCGCTTCGTAAACAACCAAACGGTAAACACGAATACCAACTGAGCAACATTCCATTGATAGAAACACAGTACTTTAAGAAAATAAATACATTAAATCCTGAATAAAAACATTCTAAAAAATGTGCTACATGTTCCTTGTCACGTTAGAACAACAGATAAACATTGTGATAGGACCCTTCAATATAGCTGCATAAGAATATATATACACACTATTTTCATATTAAAACTAACCTACGTTTAAAACGCTAGACATGTGTGCAAGAAAGCAGGTTGTACTTACTGCTCTATAATAATTTAATCCTCAAAAACGTGAAACATCATTAAAACGCAACTAGTAATGCTGCTGCTTATGCTTATCCACGTCTACGCTATCAAAATACTGAACCACGTAGTTCCTGACTGTGTCGTCAGTTCAAACTTAAAGGGGCATCGCTCTGGAATAGAGCATTTGAAATCAGATACTGTGGTTGCCGTTGATGTTGAAAGCCTCAGGAATACCAGAGCAAAACCATACTACTCTGAGCCTTTACCCCCTTTAGTATTGGACAACTGCTCGAACTCCATTAAGAGCAGAGCTTCTATGTTCTATACTAAGGATTCGGTGGGTCTGAAACAAATCATGGAGAGGCATTGGGATCTACTGATGTTAGACCATGACATAAAGGAGATAGTGGGGTCATGCCCAAGTATCTCTTATAAGAATCAACCCAATCTAAAGAGAATTTTGTGCAAACCCAGGAGCAATCTAGATATAGAGCCACCTAACACACAGTTGATGAACACCACACCGTGTGGTAGCTGCAACCAGTGCATGTTTATTAATGAGACAGTGAGCTTTATCCATCCCACGACTCAACGAAGTTATAATTTTCATACTAAAACCTCATGTGGAAGCTCCAATATTGTCTACATGGCGACCTGTGTAGCATGTCAAGCGTTCTATGTTGGTAAAACCAACAGGTCACTCAGAGAACGCATTAGGGAGCACATTTACCACATTAGGACAGCATCGATGGTTAATGCCCTGGCCAAACATCAGAAAGAG
This sequence comes from Protopterus annectens, assembly GCF_019279795.1. Classification (NCBI taxonomy): domain Eukaryota; kingdom Metazoa; phylum Chordata; order Ceratodontiformes; family Protopteridae; genus Protopterus; species Protopterus annectens. Next base: position 1,834,489,477 of record NC_056737.1, on the reverse strand, counting down.
AGAGGGCTTAACCATTCGTTTACATTCTTTGTCATCCAGAAGATCACACCGAATAAAAGGGGAGGTGATATTGTTAACTTCACCCTGGAGAATGAGATGAAATGGATCATTAGATTGAGGGCTGAGATGTATCCAGGACTCAATGATAAAGTACAGGTCAGACCCTTCCTTCGAAAAAGGAGATTATTTGTTCCCAAACAATAAGATTTGTAGTACACCTCAACAGTGTGTTCACATCTGTCATCTACTTTGTACTCCCTCAGTACGTATCCTACACTCTCTCTCTTGCAAAAGAGATCATTAGCACCTTTATTGTAGGCATTATTGAACACCGGTGAGTGTTCATACCCATCCTGTGCTCTGTACCTTAGCTCAGTGCACCCTTAGTTTCCTCTCCTATTCCTTCCACTGGATTCGTATCTCCATGTTCATACCCGTTCTGCACTCTGTACCTCAGCTCAGTGCAACCACTGTTTCCTTTCTTATCTCTTCCACTGGATCCACACCTCCATGTCTTTCCTATCCCTTTCTTTCCCCCCCCTTTCCCACACCATGTCTCCCTCCGTTTGCACCATTCCTCTTCCATTCACTTGTACCCCTCATGGTCCATTTCCATTTTCCCGTCCCTCGTTTCTGTTTTCCCCTTCTCCATTTTCTTCGTCTCCCCTCCTCTCCTTCCTGTTTCACCCCATACATTATCCACTCCTTGCCATCTCATTCCCTCACACACACCAGTCAGAGCCGTGGTAGAGTTTTTTCATTCATCTGTCCTTCTTTCTTGTCCGGACAATGGGTTTACCACATCCAGAAATCTGATGCATAGTTAGACGTGGTATTACAGTGTTTGACATTTTCGTTACCGGTACACGATATGTCCAAGTGTTAGAAGTGCGAAGTTAAGCAAACTTTAGACGTATCATTATCTGCAGCGCATGTGCACACTAATATTTAGCGTATACAGAGCATTTAGGCTGTATTAGTTTCAATGGGAACGGATGTATATATTTCACATTCCGCTCCAGTTCTAGTCTGCCCATTTCAGTCTTTTAGAAGCAATACATTTGGATGCTTCATGCATACCTCCAGGAGATCTTTTATGTATGAACTGCCTGCTTTCTGGGTAAGATTGTTTAGTACGAGGTATTTAAAATATTTTCATTAAATACTTTCATTCCCTATTGTTTATTTTATTTTTGTTTTTATTTTATTGATTATTCATTAGATAGGAGACATCAGAACAGTTATGCTTATGCACACAGTTTTACATTTTTCAGTTTGAAGTGGATCCTTACCACAGTATCTGATTTCAAATGCTCTATTCCAGAGCGATGCCCCTTTAAGTTTGAACTGACGACACAGTCAGGAACTACGTGGTTCAGTATTTTGATAGCGTAGACGTGGATAAGCATAAGCAGCAGCATTTCTAGTTGCGTTTTAATGATGTTTCACGTTTTTGAGGATTAAATTATTATAGAGCAGTAAGTACAACCTGCTTTCTTGCACACATGTCTAGCGTTTTAAACGTAGGTTAGTTTTAATATGAAAATAGTGTGTATATATATTCTTATGCAGCTATATTGAAGGGTCCTATCACAATGTTTATCTGTTGTTCTAACGTGACAAGGAACATGTAGCACATTTTTTAGAATGTTTTTATTCAGGATTTAATGTATTTATTTTCTTAAAGTACTGTGTTTCTATCAATGGAATGTGGCTCAGTTGGTATTCGTGTTTACCGTTTGGTTGTTTACGAAGCGGATTGCTTTGTATGTATGCATTGTGTATAAGACCAAGTGCCTTGTGTTTTAGTGTTTGAATTTGTGCAATGACGTTTTTAACCAATGGGGTGAGGGGACATGTTATAAAGATAACTGTTTGAGTTTTGATTATTGTGTAACAGTCTGAAGAAGCCGCATGGCGAAAGCGCTCACTGTGATTAAAGGATTTACTGCTCCACATTGCTAGAGTTAGCGTGGTGATTTCTACTTGGAAGTTTGGAATTTTTTGCCAGTTTAATAGTGTTTTCAGTGGAAGGTTTCCTTTCACTATACCATCTGGTTTGTGCATACCATTTCAAGTTTTGGTTTGTGGCCGCCTGACACCAGCACCTGCTGCTATTTGGATTACTTGATACTGTTTTTTGCTGGTGTGACATCCTACGCTCGGGGGTTATATTTGACCTATATTAAGAAAATCTGTTGTTTCTGTTGTTTATCAGCTAGAGTTAAAATATAAGCAGGTAAACAATAATAAGTTTTTTATATGGCTGAAATATTTAATCTACAATTTGTTTTGTATTTTCAATGAAAACCAAGTGAAAGATTGAATTTACATTGATCAGTGACTACTAACCTGACATATAAGGGATTAAGTAATTTGTAGAATTTAGAAAGTTCAAGTAAAGTATTTATTTTATGTCAGGCAACCACAAACAATGCTTTCATGTTTATTTCACAATTTGTGAAAAAAAACTGACATGAGTTTTTCAAAAGGATGTCAGCATTAGTAAAATTATGGGTAGACATGTGGAAACATTCATTAATGTAAAGGGTTGTAACCAATACGACTTGGTAATTGCTTCAAACCAATGGTAACTACTACATTGTAGCTGTACCCAGATCACTTTATACATATACACATATGTGAATTTTCACAAAAAAAGTATTTATTCTGGAATTAAAGGAGATTAAATGGGATTACATTCTAAAGACAAATTTCATATCCAGATTTTCCTGCTTGAGTTTAATGATATGTTAATAGTGCTGCTTAAGTCTTTTTGAGATAAACATAAATAAAATAGGGCAAATTAACTAATTAATTTGGGATAAAGGAAAAAAGGCAACAGTTACAAAAAGTAAAAAAAATAGAAAATATAGTAAAAAACTTGAAACAAAAAGCAGTAGGGTTACTTGCAGAGCTAAATGTAGTGGAACAGACAGCTTAACAGACATTTCTATGTCTGTGCATCAGGGGGAATGATTACTTAGGAAGGACGAAACACTTTTAGTGGCTGTAGTTTTATTTTATCATGACACTATCTAGGGACTGATTCATTTATTAAAATAGATTTAATTTCATTCTTCTCTTGAAGAAAATGGTATTGGCACAGTGGGTTAAGGTTGTGAACTGCCATTTCTCTAGTTGTTGTTGTCTTTCGGCTTTTCCCGGTTAGGGGTCGCCACAGCCGAACTCCAGTCTGCTAATGATTGGCAGTAGATTTTCACGGTGCCGAGTTGCCAGCTCGATGCCCAACCTTCTATGAAGTCACGCCCATTTACACATCTTTCAGAACGCCACTTGACCCACGGGGAGGACATGTAGACTCCACACAGAAGGCACTCCCCGCATGCTAGCTAAGAATCGAACAGGAGAACCTCTTGCTGTGAGGCAACAACGCTACCACTGCACCACCGCAGGTGTATAACTGCCATTTCTCTAGTACCCAATGTGATTCCCTCAGTTGTCATTGCCTGTGTGACCTTGAGCAAGTCATTTAACCAGACATTGTTTTCAAGTTGTTTTTGAAAAAGGAAATTATTAGCACAACATGTGCATATGATTTCCACAATATGCCCAGAATCTGTCTGTGTGTCATTTTCACAAAATGCACAGGATGTGTACATGGTTTTCACAATATGCATTTTATGTGCATATGATCAGACAGATTTTGTTGAACAGCACTGCATCTGTTACTATTCAAGCATTAGCTTGATAAATAGGAGTAGCATGTCATTGTGGCATGGTTAAAATGTGTTATTACTGCCTGAGGAAACAAGAAGTAAAAGTTGTATAAAATATTAAGGAATATGAGAAATAAAATAGCAATAGAAAACAAAATACATGATTCTGATACATCAATACAAAAAGGGGAAACATGTAATTTGTATATTGGCTTGTGGGAATAAATAAATGCAGTAAATCAACATGAGGTAAATGCAAAATGCTATCATCTGCAGTAGAATTCAGGAAGGTCAACTCCTGACCTCTGTAACATGAAGTAAAACAAGTATTTTTACAGTTAACACAGGGAAATAAGAAATATATTTATTTTCAGTGAGAAAGGGGAAACATGTATGAAAGGCAAAATGCTGAACAATCATTATAGGTAGTAAAATTAGATTAAAAAATCATTTGGGTACACATTAAAGGGTTACAATTTTTTATATACCAAAAAAGCTAATAGCTCACCATGGCATGAATAACCATGTTAACCTGTTTCCAGGTTAAGGAAATGTTTTTAAAGGCTAACCGTAACATTTACTATTCTAATTTTGATAGCTTCGTTTGTAAGATATTAATAATAAATAGTTCAAACTGGCTATTAAGAAAATAATGAAAATTATAAAGCATGTATACATATAAATGCATGACATGAGTTCTACTCAATCATTCAAGCCAGTAGGTGTGTTTCTAATTTCTTGTTCATTTTTCCTGTACCTCATGTCTATCCTTCTGAGTTATTTCTCAGTGCAAATCTAGTTGTCAGAAGTAGCTCAGACTCAAATATCTCATACCCACTTTCTTGAGTAAATAAAACTTTGGGTCTATATTAGATCACTGAATGCTTAAAAAAGCGATCATAGGTTCATAGGTTCATAGGTTTATACTAGGCTATCTGCCCTAAGGCATTTATAAGCCTAGCCCAAAGTTTTGTGGCTTACACCACCCCTTATACGAAAAAATACTGTGCCCATTAGTTTGTTGTGCCTCTGTCCAGCAGTGACACAGAGATGATTCCCGGGGTAAACCTACAATCTCCCATCCACAGGTCAAGATTTCTCTTGAACAGAGCCAGCGAGGTGCTCTGCCTCACATGGACCGGGATTTTATTCCACAGCATAGGGAGTCTCTGAGTGATAAATCTATCCCTCCAGCACGTCCTATTTATATCCGTGCTAAGGTTTAAGTCGCTTGCTCTAGTGGTTTTGGTGGATTTGGATTTTTTGAGGTGGAGCATGTCCATTAATGCCGGGTTGGACATGGCCTTGTATGTCAGGCACATGTCACCTCTGAGCAGACGGTATGCGACTGAATAGAGCTGGAGTTTCTTCAATCTGGCAGCATATGACAGATTTTGGAGTCCCTTTATCCTTTTGGTGAGGAACTTTTGGGGTATCTCCAATTGCTGCAGATGTCGGGTGAGATACATCCCGAATGGGGCATTGTACTCAATCATTGGTCTGATAAGTGAAGAGTACAGGGGAACAATGACCTCACTAGATCTGGATGTGAATCCCTTCATGATCAGGTGAACAATGTAGAAGGTCTTTCTAACCACTTTAGCAATGTGAGTGTCAAAAGAAAGGCCACTGTCAACCTGGGTCCCCAGGTCCCTGATAACCTCTTCTGTGCTTAGTGGATTGCCGCCTATATGATAGCTTGGGGTTACCTTGTTTTTCCCGAAGGGTATGACTATACATTTTTTGGGGTTTAACTTCAGGCCATGGCTCTGGCACCAGCTATCTGTTTCCGTGAGTCCCTTCTGAAGGATATCCGTGTCCGATGCACTTTCCACTATGGCGCCCAGTTTGCAGTCATCTGCAAACTTTGTCAGCCAAAGTCCTCCCATGTTGGCCTGTACTTCTGAGAAGTAGATGGTGAACAATAGGCGGCCAAGGACCGAGCCCTGTGGGACACCACTTGTGACCGGCTTGGAGTCTAATTAATTGACCCTATGTAAGCAAAAACTTACAATGTCGAACTGTCAGAACAGAGATTTTTTTTCCAAGGGAAAAAAAAAATCACTGTTCCAACAAAAAAAAAAAAAAAAGAAAAGAAAAAAGAACCCCCTCCCACTTAAATATACCAACTCCGAGACCGCACTACAGTGTGAAAAGCAGCAAAGTAATGAAGCGGCCAAGTGAATTCTTTCTCAGGGAAAGAATTTGCTTAAAAGCCACTTCGATATTTTGCCTTTTTAGTCTTTTAAGTTCGACCAAGACACATTCGAAAGAATGCGTCTTCGGTCTTCTAATAGGAACCCTGTGATAATATGCTGTAAAGTAGTAGTCTTAGAAATTCCTGAATGATGATTGTATTATTCTTCTGTCAGTTTAATATAGATTATGATTGGAAAGAATATTCTAGAAGGTGTCAAATGAGTAGGCCAGTGTCTTTTTTCATGTACATAAAGTCTGTAGCTTGTAGTCTGCCATGTTAGAAATTATTTAGATTTGCATTATGTGTAATCTCAACTTGCTACCATTCTACTCTGAAGTATACATGTTTTGCCTTAAAATGTATTTATTGATGATGAACAGTGATTAGTAACTCCTAACAGACAGATCCAGACTAAACTTAAGCCACAACTGAAGACTGAAATAAGGAACAAAGGAACAATGTTAAAAGACAGTAGTAAAAGTTGTGAGTAAACATGAAGTCATCTATCAGTCCAAAAGCTGCAACAATAGTGTCATGAATATTAAAATAAATTCCGCCAATACACTTTATATGCTACACATACACATTTGTGCATATATTTACGCATATGTCCACAGATGTGTTTATATACCCATATACACATATACGTGTCTATTTATATACATGTGTCTATTTATATATATATATATATATATATATATATATATATATATATATATATATATATATATATATACACAAGCAGGGTGACTGAAAATGGAAGCATGATGTTGCCTTGAACAGATGTTTGTGTGAGAGATGTTTAAAGCTGGTGGAAAGCTACTCCAAAATTTCAATATTAGGTAGGAGAATGTTGATTCAGAATGACTGTTTTGTTTTCTGAAACACTGGATTAGGCATGCTATTTGTGGAGTAGAGAAAGCTTGTTAGAGTGTACCATTTTAGGGAATCTGAGGGTTTGACATTTGTCCAAATAGTATAGCATGGTGGTTTGTGTGGGTCCTTAGTAATGCTGTGTTTAGACACTGTTAGAATTCTAGTCAGTGGATAGATCCACATGAAGTGCTCCTTGTGAGATAAAAGGATACAGACCTTGATATTCTATTATAGGAGTATTCCATTGCAGCTGATTGGTTAGAAGACACATTTCTTAGAAAATTTGATGCCCATAAAAGCCTAAGAACAGGTAATCTGGTAGTTTTTATTCCAGCATGAGGAACATACCTCACAACCGTCCAGATTTTCACAGAATGTCCAGATTTTTGCTTCATATTTTTTTATATGTCTTTCATAAAATTGAGGCTTTCTGGCAAAACTCTGGCAAATCATTGAGGACTAAACTCAGAAAATAATGACAGAGACTTGAGTTTCAAACTTCATCTCCTTCAGAAAAATTCATGCTAATGAAAAACCTGTTAGTCTATCAACTTTCTAAGTTTGTAAGAGTAGTATTTAAAAAGTGTCCCTATTTTGGGCCATTGTTCCCCCATTATTTGTGGCTTTGTCCAGATTTCCTGCTTAAATAGTTTGATAGGTATGATGAAGAGTCAAATTGTTTGGTGTTGTAGACCATGTATAGTTTTAAATGGTTTGTGCCTGTAGACAATACTTCATTTTTCATTTATTCTGACTACAGACTTAACTGTACAGTTTGAATCTTGAGTCCACGGTCAGTCTGAAGATTTAGCAGTTTCACAGAAAAGACCTGCTATTAGGTTACAACCTTAGAGCCGAGTTGAAGCTGATGAGATTGTGTCATTGCTGTAAATGATTGAGAAGTACATTCTTTGTATCTTAGCTGTGTTCAGTGGAAGGCCAGATGCATTTATTTAGGATTCCACATGTGAGAAGCTGATCTAGAGGTGGCTTATGATTCCTGAGGTAATACTACAGAGGTGCAGTAGAGGCAACTCAATAACTAGTGTAATGAATGTGTTAATATGCAAGAGCCCATGAATCATCATGTCATGTTTAGTAGTTCAGAAAGTCTACACCAAGTCTAAGGGCAATGCACCTACTTATTTAACCAAACTTGAAACTGTTCCTTACGAATTTAGTAAAGCAGAGAAATGTTGTTTCAGTCAGGTATGTCAGTCCACCCCTCACAAAAGGGTCACTTTCACTAATAACTCACTTTTACAAATTTCCTCACAATTCCCCCATATGACGCATCCACGGGTCTCTTTATACACTTTTTATTTGTTTATTTATTTTAATCTGTTTACTGATTTAATTTTGTTTACTGGGTAAGTGGGCTGGTCAAAGAGCCCTTTTAGCTGCAAGCTAAGCATCAAGGCAGAAATAATACAACATGATATACACACACAAGATTAACATCGATTCTGAATTGATAGTACATAAAGTGATATTACAATGCTTAGAACATTATTGAGAAGACATTGATTTGAACCTTACAAGACTGACCACACATTTACAGTACAGAATTAATAGTGATTTAGTAAACGATAGTACGAGTGATGCTGTATTGATATTGATAGTACAAGTTGGAAAGCTCTGATTGGAACAGTTTGAGAATTTACAACATTTGCAGAGTATTATTTACAAGAACTCCAGGGATACTCTAACATGTGAGGAAACTGTCCTATTTACTACTTTCTTAGGTAGAGGAAGTCTATAGGATTTGTAGTTGGAACTAAAGAATGGCAAGGTTAAGATGGAAGAGAATAAGAACAAATAGTGAGGATTACGTTGAGTAGATTATCTATATCTGTATCTAAATTCACAGATATATGTCACTCTCTAATGTATGTGTCAGAAGGTTGATGTGGCAGAAGTCTGAGAAGTATAGTATGCAGAATGAATGCATGGCGATATTTGTACTGCCATTTAAGCAGCGAGTGGTGAAACTATATACCTGTTTAAGTTAGGTGACAACCCTTTCCTGAATATTGAATCATCATTTTTTTTCTGTGGGAAGTTTAGTTTGTGGCAATAATTTATAAAACCTTATTTTTCACAAAAACCTAAGCAAACTATGGTCTCTGTCATGTGACGTATCAACACCATCCCTGGGGTAGCAGGGTTAGGTGTGATGAAATGCATGCTGGAGAGGGGCACTAAAGACTGCACTGAGGTTTGAAGATGAATGAGAGAAATAGTACCTGGCAATAACTGGGAGTCAGTTTGCCTTTTTGAAGGTGGTGTAATGGTGCTCATACCTTGAAGGAAAATGAATGAACCTATATATTTTGCTTATAGTAGTTCATAGAGAGTGTGTATATTAGTGTTAGAGTTTAATACAATTATTAGTAGGACATTCGGATCTGGTTATGAGGACATCAATTGCTAATGTGTTTCTAGATTTCACTTTGAAATGGTTTGACATACTGTAACAGCCCAAAGTTGATTAAAGACTTTACATATTATATATGTTATGAGCGGTATAAAACTTATATGTTAATACATGAGTTTGAATTTGAGCTTCTGATTTGTGCCAAAAAGCATAGTGGCAGTTTTTATTATATTTAGCATTAGGCTGCTTACTGTAAACCAACTATAAATAGCTGTGATAGTGTTTGAATTAAGTAATAACCCATGCCTGGATGTGGGTAATGCTAGATTTACCCACGGTTGGTGTGATATGATCACGAGGGTGAAGCCCAAGTGGCCAAACAAAGACAACCGTGGGTAAATCCAGCATTACACACACCCAGAAGTGGGTTATTGCTATTATACAATGACATTATTTAAGAAAAAAAATACTTACTTTTCTTAAATAATGGCATTGTATAATGCCTCCTTGCTGCCCTTCCGCAGCTGTCCAGTATTCTGCGGCAGTTCTGATGTACTGCGCATGAGTATGGTTATGCAGTACATCAGAGCTGTGTGTAGAAGCAACGGAGAAAGGAAGATCTCCGTTGCTTTTTAAAAGGTGTCTCACTATGTTAAAGAGTTTAACATAGCAAGATAGCTTTAAAAAAAGCAATGGAGATCTTCCTTTCTCCGTTGCTTTTTTTAAAGCTGTCTCGCTATGCTAAACGAGTTTAACATAGCAAGACAGCTTTAAAAATAGCAACGGAGAAAGGAAGATCTCCGTTGCTTTTTTTTAAGATATCTCGCTATGTTAAACTTGTTTAACATAGTGAGATAACACGCAAAAAAATAGCCACACTAAAAAAACTATGAACTAAATAAAACAAAAGGCAGAAGAAGCACGTAATGAACACAACCCGGTAATAGCGTATAAAAGATTTAATCTCCGCTTTTGTTAAAACAAACTTCATCCTGAAGTTTGTTTTAACGAAAGCGGAGATTAAATCTTTTATACGCTATTACCGGGTTGTGTTCATTACGTGCTTCTTCTGCCTTTTGTTTTATTTAGTTCATAGTGAGATAACAGCAATAGAGCGTTTCCATTCTCCGTTGCTGTCCAACACACACAAAAAAAAAAAGACATACTAATGGAAAAAGTCCAGGCGACCGGACCTTTTTCCATTAGTATAAGTCTGATTTACAACGGGCACACTGACCAATCAGCATGCATGTTTTGGAATATTAATGGGGGGGTTGTTGTATAATTGCTTTTATGTCACAAGGAGGATGGGTCAGGTCTAAGAAGAGTGTCATTTGCATACAGGATAACAGCACTGGGTGGAACTACTGAAGTTATGTCATTTATGAGTAGGAAAAAGAGCAAGGGCCCCATCAATGGGGTCCTTTTAATTGTATTAAACTGTAGCACTAACACACTAACTCTAACTACTCACGCATTATCCACTTGATAGGCCGAAATCTAATATGCGACATCAACAAAACCTGCTGGAGAGAAAGCTTTGTCTCCCAGAGGCTGCCCCATCTCTGGAATAGACTTTCCATACATGTCAAACAGAGTACCTCACTGACCCTCTTCAAGAGCAACCTTGATGAGTGGATGGGAAACCACAAATTTGTCCCAGGGGTTCCACCTTTGTCCCTCATTGACAGAGGTGACAGGTGCTGACTGAGGTTTCTTTTTTGGGAATAAACTCTTGGCTAGGCTTGCAAGGGCTCCAGGGCCATTAACCTAGTAACCTTCTATGATTCTATGATCCTATGAATACTGAGGGACACCAGTAGTAAAGGTTCCATGTTCGGAGATGCTATTATTGTTTTGTATATTGAGCTGTCTGTTATTCAGGTAATTTTTTAGCCAATACAAGATAGTTGGGCTTGCATGCATAACTTTCATTTTTTGTATGAGAGTTTTATGAGTTACATTCTCAAAGGTTATCATTAGGTCAGTGGAAACTCCCCCTGTGGGATATTCTTTCTCTATACTAGAGTAAATTTTATCAGTAATAGAGTAAACTTTCAAAAATGTGTTTTACCATGTCCCAAATCAATGTTGGCAGGGTCAGTGAAAGGGATATATTTCTTAATGTGTTCAACAATTTAGGAGCACAAGATTTTTTGAATATCTTTGTTAGGGAGTAAAGGATGGGAATGGGTCTGTAATCCTGTGAGCTGGTAGAGGACTGTCTTCTATGGATGATTTCCTTATCACTCATGGGATCTCCTCTTCTCTCTTTCACACATCAGCTGCACATCTGCCCTCAACACACCTATTTCAATAGGTTCATAGGTAATTACTAGGCTAGTTGCCCCTGCAGGACATTTTAAGCCTAACCAATTTTCTTTTTGTGTTTGAAATAACCTATCCCATTTAGTTAGAGATTGCTCTTACCGATCCCATGGTCAATTATTATATATTACTCCTAATGAGGATAACTGGGATCATACCGTAGATAATATGAGGAGATCCGTCCACGGGATAAAGCATTTAGGAGCTGCCTCTGTCCATTAGTAGAAAAATAACTTTTTTTTTTCATTTTCAAAGAATTGACTATACCTTAACCTACTCTTCACCTCTCCAGATTATCCAGACTGCAGCTCCATTCCAAGTAGGTCGCAATTTCCATCCAACAGAGATCACCTCCCTTTCATCCCTTTAACTCTTGACATTGTACCAAACTGGTCGATTGTACAGTTCTGTGAGGTTATTACCTGTCTTACCTGTCCACAGTGATCTGGGCGTAGGTGGCTCATGCTCATCTGCAAAGCCACCCCTAAACATTTCCTCTTCACTTTCAGAATTAAACATTCTACCACGGGTAGCTGAAGCTGTAGTTTGAAGTTCTCCCTTGACTAAAAAAAAAATAATAAAATGTCAATGAACATCAATATGTATTCCAGTTAAAACTAACATAAAACACTGATAGTTCTGCTGCTACTAATGCACAAACCAGTAACCTGCCACAAGTGAGATTAAAATGTAAACCAAAAACAGAGTAAGAACATTGGAATGGCAAAGACCAAGTGTGCCAAATACAGCACAGACACTGACCCATATTCCACTTCCCAAAGAGTCTTACAGATGTGTGACAGTTAGCTTTTCACCCTATTACTAAGCAGTGGTCTACATCAGTAGTGAAAGGAAGCACGAATGCACAGAAACAGCCTTCCTGAGCGTCCTTCTATACAGCCATTTTGTATGGTGTTCTTAAGTCAGCCACCTCTCATCATTATTGTTTTTTTAATTGATTTCATTTGCTGACTAAGAAGGTCCAGTTGGGAATATCCCATTTTCAGAGGAATCCCAGAGAGAAAAGCTTCAGACATAAAACACAATATTTTAAGTAACAATAAGCATAATGAACTTAAAATAGGATTACAAAACATTAAATTACAAGTTATAAAATAATTAAACAACTGTTTATAAGCAAAAAAATCTATATATACCATACATAAGAGAATACTCCCTAGTAAAGGCATAAATGAATTAACAAAATAATTTCCCAAAGCTGCAAATTAGATGCTTTCTTTAAATATTTATGCTATGTTTCTACTTTATTACATCTTAGCAGTAGAAGTGTATGTCTTTTGTTCAAAGAAACACTCTTTGTTAAGAATTTTTTATGTATTGGTTTGTGCCCAAGTTTTATTTCTTGGCTACCACTTGCAACATTGGTCTATATTATTTAATTACACAATGATTTCCATGACAGGAAGGTTTGAGTATCAGATATAGCAAGCATAAACAAAGTCAGCAAAACTGATTTCAAACGGCTAAATGTAATAACAGTGCTACACAAGTGTCTGACCAAACTTAAATTCTATTCTAGTACATTCTGTTTTGTTCACACATTACTAATGCTAGTCCTACAATGTAGATAAAACAGATTGACACAGAAAGAGGAAGTAAAATCATGCCAGTAGTCTCATACAATAAAATGTCATATAGGTAAGCAGGTATCTTGAATTAGCAATTCTGAACCATGACCCAGGCTTAATAAAGTAAAGGAAAAACACACGTGCATATATCCTGTGTTTATAAATTGAAGAGCAGAGGATCACCTTTTCCAAAAAATAACATGTACACATACACACACATACACACACACACACACACACACACACACACACACACACACACACACACACACACACACACACTCCCGGTCACTCACTTGTGCACATTGATGTCAGTATGCATTATAATATGGGATACCTGTCACAAATGTAGATCTAACAAATATTAATATAGAGATGGAAAAATCCAAGTATACTGTCAACAATATGAACAGTCTTATACTTACTTCTCCAAATTACTCAACCAAAATATGTATCAGACTTCTCCAAATTACTCTTAAGCAAAATATGTATCATCTACTGCTGTTAAATTTATAATTCTCATTTTTCTCTGCTGGCCAGAAAAATCACCTCACTCAAACACATCAAGAACTCTAACATATCAAGAATTCCAAAGCATCACAAACAAGAATTCTGAAAATTAATCCAATCACATCAAAAGCAAGAATTCTACCACATCAAAAAAGAGAGAGGTCTAACAAAAATGTTCTGCTGGCTGAATGGTCAAACTTACTGCTCATTGTGCTAAATTTTAAATATAACATGCTTAGACGGGATCCGGACACATGCTCGACTAGCATATGTCCGAATCACAAAACATCGTACACACATACACGAAAGCGCTTAACATCGACAAGCACTTCTGTGTATGTGTGCCTGTTTTGTAGATCGGACTACAGTGCGGGTAAGGGAAAATTCCCTTTTCCCCACTGTAGTGCGATCTCAGAGTGAGAATAATAAAGGGTGTTGGGGGTGCAGAACGTAGATTTTTTTTTTGAACTACACATACACGGAAGCGCTTTTCGATGTTAAGCGCTTTCGTGTATGTGTGTTCGATGTTTTGTGATTCGGACATATGCTAGTCGAGCATGTGTCCTAGACCCACTTAGACATGCCCTGAAGGCCTAACTTCTAGATGCTTACATCTCGGCTTTTCATCATTCCGTTGTCACTGCTCCAGTATGGCTCATACAAACAGGTTATACTGTAGTGTATCAAATAGGCTGCATGGCTAAGGCCTCTTCAAATGAAAACAACCAAGATAAGTATAGTCAAGGCTGGTCTTGGTCAAATAGGACCCTACACCTTCAGGGGGCATCTCACTAGGCTATGTCAGGATCATTATGCCATATGTGGTCCAGTCATTTGCCTAAGAGGCACACTACAGCCAAATGCAAGGTATTTTCCTACTGGTAGCCTTTCTGGAGTGCTAGTTACAAGTCACATTAGTGCAGCAAGCATTTACTGTCATGCTCTGCACTACTTGCTAGTCCAGTATTATTAGTAACTGTAGTTTCATGACACTTGGTGCACAGGGTTAGCTATTAAGACTCCCATAGAGGTCGGTCGAAGTTGTTGAGTGCTCAAGAGTGTTTTCAACCCCAAGATGATTGGATTAACTATCTGGTTTTCAGTACCCCTCAAGTTAATGCCTTGGAAGATAAGACCCAACTTAATTTGAAGACTGATATAGAAGTACTGTTTTCTTTTGCGGACACTGGGTTTGTGATTGGCTACTAACAAATGCAATTTTAGTACAGTCAGTCAGTCTCATGGGTAACAAAACACTTGTAAACATGAAACTAATAGATACTGTGATGTGCGGTAATGTCTGATCAGACTTGTGACAGAATATTAGCAATCCAAGAGTATAGCAGAGAAATGCTTACTGTAGAGTTGGTTGGGAGGAAAATAATCTCAGATAAGTAAAACATGGTGTGTGTGTGTGTGTGTGTGTGTGTGTGTGTGTGTGTGTGTGTGTGTGTGTGTGTGTGTGTGTGTGTGTGTGTGTGTGTTGTCAGGTAGTAAGTCAGAGATGGACAGAAAAATGATCCACTGGGCTGAAAGTAGAAAGAAAAGTAACATAAACATTTTGATTCATCTGTACTGCATGTCTATCATAGTTTCAGAGTTATGTACAAAGAGGAGGAGAAGACAAAACCTAAAGCTAGAAAATAGTTGGACTGGACTGGACTGGGCAGAGTTTTGGTTAGAACTGTATTATTACAAGTTGAACAAACTGTGGGGTTTTGGATGCTGTCCCTACATCCGTGTGGGTTTTCTTTAGGCATTCTGACTTTTTGCCACCTGCCAAAACCATAATTCTCAGTGACTTCTCTAAATTCTCCCTCCATACAATCTTTACTGTTGTCTTTGTGACCGTGGATATGGGAGGAAAAGATCTGCATGTATTAGTTCACTTACCTAGTTTAGCATTTGCCCTGACTTTTGTCATGTTGGTGGCCCAACAGGAAGCAAATTTGCCTTTGATGATGGACAATCAGAAGACTATGGGCTGTATTCCTACAATAGGTGATTGGATTCATTTCCTGTTACTGACTTTGTACTGCAGCATGGGGAGTGCTGTACTCCTGAGTGTGTCTTCCCCAGGATGAGATATTAAACCTAGGTCCTACCTAGGTGGTAGCTCAGGTGATGTAAAAGATCCCATAATACTTATCGAAAAGAGCAAGAAAGGTTCTCTGTTGCCCTCCCCAAATTTCTTCTAGTTAGTAAAAAACATCATCTCTGTTGCTCTTTGCAGATTTCTTCTAGTTAGTAAAAAATATCATCTCGGGTTTTCACTGAAAAGAGGCTACTAGCCCAGTGGGCTAACCTGGTCAACAAAGGATAAATAAAAATATACTTTCAGAAATAGCTATAAGTGGGTGATGTGTGAGTAAGTCATTTCAAAGGACAAGCCTAAGATAATTACTTTTATTATTATTGTTGAGCATTCTCAGGAAGCTCACCAGTTTTGTGGAAACACATTGACTGTGACAAGCCGTGAGAATTAATTGGTTAAAACTCTAACCATGCAGACCAAGTGCGGGAGATGATATGAGAGAAGTGTAATGAAGGTTAGAAATTATTTGTGTTCTTTCTGCACCCCTACACTTCCCACAACCATTAAACACAGCCCCACCAACGCATTCGTCCTGCACTTTCTGACATCTGAGGATATTGGGTATGGGAGATGAGAGCTAGGATTGTAATGAGTCAAACGATTTTACCAGGTTTCATGTTTCAAAATAAGCCTGCCTCTTTGGAGTGTGATCTTCTTGGTATTGTCAACAACAACTTCCAAAGATACTGGAGTGTGTAATGTACTTTACTTACATTTATTTATTTAAAGTTTATTAATCAAGGTAGAGCAATGATCCTTCTAGGTCATTTTCATATTTAGCATGGCAGAAATGCAATTAAAAAAGCTAAACTTTAATCACTATCACTGCAACAGTTGTAATGTAACAACAAGCATGTAGAGAGGTACTCTTCAAATTTTCCCTTAAAACTACCTTCCTCGAACTATACTACTGATCTAATCAGCGTATCCTATAACTAAAAAGATCAACTCTACTTGACTCCAAGTAGACTATTCTCTATCTGTTAAACCTAGCACTTGCTCCTACAGTACTTATTACCTTGATACGGCACTCTTGTCATAGATAGTACCCCAAAAAGGCAAACCCCCATTTCTCGGTCACCCAAGTCTCCCTGAATCTCTTTTAAAGTTTTTTTGTCTATTCCTTCTAGCATGTCGAGGGATCAGTTGCTAGTGTCCTCTCCTGCTCAGCTGGTGAACCTGGGAATATTGAGGCAATGTTACAATTGCCTCATGTACACAGACAACCCTCTGCTCCTCCCACAAAACACAAATACATGCGAGAGATGCAACTATACGGCCAAACTGGAGGCTGAGCTCTCTCAACATAGGACTGGCAAGACCAGTCAGGAGGAGAAGGTTACCACACACACTATAGACCCAGTCTCACATAGTACCATCACAACCTCAAATCATACACATAAACACACAAAGACATACTGGAGGCTCTGATCAAAAATCTACCAAAACAGCAGAGGCCACCAAAGCAGACACCCAAACAACCACCACCTCAGAACACAACACCTGCAACACATAGACCTCACAGTCAGAGTGTCAAACAGTCACAGCCCTTAAGGCCAAACACAATGCCAGACACACTAGTCATTGGTGACTCCATAGTCAGACACACTGACGTCCCGCTCACCAGACTGAGTAAGGAGAAGGTCACAGTAAGCTGCCTGTCGGGCGCTAGAATCCGCCACATAACGCAAGCACTCAGGTCTCTCAACAGCAGGTACAAATATGACTCAGTCATTGTCCACGCTGGTGTAAACGACCTGAGACGCACCTCCTTGGACTACATGAAAAGAGACATTGAGGAGCTCTCTGATTATGTAGCCCAGGCAGGTATGACCCTGACCTTGAGCAGTATCCTACCTTCACCAAGAATAATGCCACAATACAGAGATAAGATGATCAGCTTTAACAATTGGCTTAAACTCTGGTGTCATTCAAAGGGGATCAATGTCTGTCTGCCTGGGATGACATGCTGGACAAGCCACGCTGCTTCAAGGGACGGCTTGCACCTGTCACCCTGGGATTCGGATATTGGCAAAGGCTCTTGCCACCCCCATAGTGCCTTTTTTAGGCAAGGCTCAGATTCTAAACCTACCACCCTAGAACACAAAAAAGGAAAAAAACTAAGGGTAATGCTGCTCAATGCCAGAAGTCTAAATCTCAAAATGCACGCACTCGAGGCCCTTCTCAGTATGGAGAACATCGATGTCTGTGCTGTAACAGAAACCTGGTTCAAGGCTCCTGAGAGCACCCCAGCACTATCAGGTTTTACCTCATATCATGCGTTCCAGCCCCAAAATCCGGACAATACCAAGAAAGGAGGGGGAGTATCCATATTCATCAAGGACACCCACACCTCAAGACTGGTGGCAACGCACGATGCATCGGAGACCATCCAGGTGCAATTAACCATAGGCAAGACTGCGCTGCAAATTGTAGCATGTTACAGGCCACCCTCACAAACTCAGGAACCTCACATGGCCTTCCTGAAAACACTAGAGGATAAATGTATCACCAAACACCATCATACTAGGTGACTTCAATTACCCTAATATAGACTGGGAACACTACTCAAGCCCAAACACCCTAGCCCAAAAGTTCCTGGAATTCATAAACTCAAATGCCATGGAACAACTAGTCACCATCCCCACAAGAGGAGAAAACATACTTGATCTCATCATCACGAACATGGGAGCACAATGTTCAACACCGGAAGTATACCCTCACTGGTGAGATCAGATCACAAACTAATCTCGCTAGAGGTCCTCATCCCACCCCACCTGAAATAAAAAGACCACAGTAAAGAACTTCTAAAGCCGACTTCACACTTCTAAAGACTAGTGTGGTCTCCTTTAAGGCCCCGAGCCGGCGGAAAACAGTACTCAAGCCGCTGAATCACTTACAAATGCCTTCGACCAGCACCTGCAGGACTGCATGGATAAGGCAATCCCAAGCAAAACAAAGACTCTTTGTACCAAAGGCAAGCGTCCAGTCTGGTGGACCCCAGCCATAAACAAACTCTACAACAAAAGGAGGAAGCTACTACAAGATAGAGCAAAATCCTTAAAAGGTAAGACACCCTTGATCACTATAAGTAAAAAACTAAGAGCTCTCATAAAATCATCCAAAGCAAATTTTGAGAGAAAAATAGCTAAAGACTCAAAAGACAACCATAAGGCCTTCTTTAGCTATGTTAGAAACCTGGGAGGAAACTCCCAGATATGCTCAGAACTAGTTCAAAATGATGTGAAGATTACTGATCCTACAGACATTGCCAACATACTGGCAGACAGGTTCAGTGCAAACTTCTCCCAAAGGAGAGATAACTATACCAAACGATTGCAGCACACCAAACATCTCTAACGCCCAAGTGAGAACTGCTCTCTCCAAAGCAAAAAACACAGCATCCATGGGACCTGATGGTGTCCCCGGCTGTGTGCTCCACAAACTCAATGAGGAATTAAACCCACAGCTAGGACAGCTGTTTAATCATAGTCTCACCTCCGGATACGTACTCCAGGAGTGGCGACTGCAACTGTGGTCCCACTTCACAAAGGCGGTGCCTCCACCGACCCTGGAAATTACCGCCCATTAGCTTGACAAGCCTTATCTGCAAAGCCATGGAGAGGATCATAATGGACCTCATAAACAAAGACATAGGAATTTGCAGACTTTGGATCCAACCCAGTTTGGCTTTGTCAAAGGCA
The DNA here is from genome assembly GCF_019279795.1 of Protopterus annectens. NCBI lineage: Eukaryota > Metazoa > Chordata > Ceratodontiformes > Protopteridae > Protopterus > Protopterus annectens. The sequence continues at coordinate 1,834,470,118 of NC_056737.1, read as the reverse complement.
GATCATGCCTTTTAAACTTGGTTGACTTTTTGAAACAGTCACCAAAGCCATTGATGAGGGAAAGGCAGTCCATACAGCCTACCTCGATCTGGCGAAGGCCTTCGATACAATACCCCACTCGGGTATCATTGAAAAACTCATCAGCTTAAATGTTAACCCATACATCACAAGATGGGTTGCAAACTGGCTGAGTGACAGAACCCACAGGGTCAGAGTTGCTGGCGCCATGTCAGACTCAAAGCCTGTCACAAGTGGTGTCCCACAGGGCTCAGTCCTGGGCCCACTCTTGTTTGGCATCTACTTTTCCAAAGTACAAGCAAACACAGGAGGGTTATGGCTGACAAAGTTTGCAGATGACTGCAAACTGGGCCATAGTAGAAAACACATCTGACACAGATATCCTTCAGAAGGGTCTCACAGAAACAGATAACTGGTGCCAGAGCCATGGCCTAAAGTTAAATGCCAAAAATGCATAGTCATACCCTTCGGGAAAAACAAGGTTACCCCTAGCTACCAAATAGGTGGCAATCCACTGAGCACAGAAGAAGTTATCAGGACCTGGGGACCCAGGTTGATAGTAGTCTGTCATTCGACACCCATGTAGCTAAAGTAGTTAGGAAGACCTTCTACATTGCCCACCTTATCATGAAGGGATTCTCATCTAGATCAAGGGAGGTCATAGTCTCCCTATACTCATCACTCATCAGACCAATGATTGAGTACAATGCCCCATTCGGAATGTATCTGACCCGACACTTGCAGCAGCTGGAGAGGCCACAAAAGTTCCTCACCAAAAGGATAAAGAGTCTCAAAAATCTGTCCTATGCTGCCCGACTGAAAGAACTCCAGCTCTATTCAGTCGCCACCGCTTGCTCAGAGGTGACCTTTGCCTAACATACAAGGCCATGTCAAACCCAGATTTGATGAATATGCTTCACCTCAAAAAATCTAGAGCCGTCAGAGCCACAAGGGCGGGAGACTTAAACCTCGACACGGCTATTAATAGGACGTGCTGGAGGGATAGATTCATCACCCAAGGACTCCCTATGCTGTGGAACAAAATCCCAGTATATGTGAGGCAGAGCACCTCGCTGGCCTTGTTCAAGAGAAATCTTGACCAATGGATGGGAGATCACAGATATACCCCAGGGATTACCTCAGTGTCACTGCTCGACAGAGGCACAGCAAAATAATGGGTATAGTTCCCCATACTAAAGGGGTGGCGTAAGCCACAAAACGATGGGCTAGGCTTGTAAATGCCCTCGGGCAGATAGCCTAGTATGAACCTATGAACCTATGAACCTATAAGACAGGATAATGTGAAGCATAAAGGAATACTATCATAAATAGAAATGATATAAGAATTCAATCAGAAAAATACATATGAAACATATCGATACACTGTCATATCATATTGTATGTTTTTATGCAGAAAATAATATACTGAGAACAAAGTATTTACATTATGTTCAATTGTTGAAAGTTGGATATTAAGGACATTTATGTATGAGTCAAATATGGAGACAGTAAGTAGATAAAGAGAGAATAAATGAAAAAAGAAGTCTCTGGGGAGGGAGGAATGTGCCACCATCTTCTACCTGGGTTCTGGAGACCTGGAGACTACTACAAGAGTTTGAATCATGTAGACACTGGTTCTCAATCTCCCATCAAACAAGCCCTTTATAGTGTTCCTGAGCAGGTTAAGCAGACTCTGAGAGAGGAGCATTTCTTCTGTAACATCAACAGAATGGTTTGGAGGGACAAATATATCTCACAGAAGATACCACCACTATAGAACAGACTCATTATCCACATAAAGTAACTTTCATCCCTGTCCATTACAAGTGTACTTAAATCTATGGATAGGAAACAGAAAACTTACCCCAGGACTGTCCCCTTTTTACTAATGGATAGATGCAGTTCCTGGATTTTTTATCCCATGCACGGGTCCCCTCAAATTATCTATTGTATGATTCCCAGTTATTCTCATTATGGGTAATATGTTATTATCAACCATGGGATAACAAGAGTGGGCCCAGGACTGAGCCCTGTGGGACACCACTTGTGACAGGCTTTGAGTCTGACATGGCGCCAGCAACTCTGACCCTGTGGGTTCTGTCACTCAGCCAGTTTGCAACCCATCTTGTGATGTATGGGTTAACATTTAAGCTGATGAGTTTTTCAATGATACCCGAGTGGGGTATTGTATCGAAGGCCTTCGCCAGATCGAGGTAGGCTGTATGGACTGCCTTTCCCTCATCAATGGCTTTGGTGACTGTTTCAAAAAAGTCAACCAAGTTTAAAAGGCATGATCTGCCTTTGACAAAGCCAAACTGGGTTGGATCCAAAGTCTGCAAATTCCCTATGTCTTTGTTTATGAGGTCCATTATGATCCTCTCCATGGCTTTGCAGATAAGGCTTGTCAAGCTAATGGGCCAGTAATTTCCAGGGTCGGTGGAGGCACCGCCTTTGTGAAGTGGGACCACAGTACGGCCAATCTATATCCAAATGGGATAGGTTATTCCAAGCACAAAAAGGGAAACTGGATAGGCTTAAAATGGCCTACAAGAGCAGCTAGCTTAATACTTACCTATGAACCTATGAACTATGGGAGATGTTGGATCTGGGGGAAAATTTTTTAACATGTCTTGTTACAAAAATATAAGCTAACAAATTACCATTTTTTTTTTTATTTTAATCCACAGTAATAGCATATATTCTAGATAACTAACCCAAAATAGTCTTACATCCAGGAAGCCAGCAAGTGGAGACATATATGGAGTGGTAGATGAGGGCATCAGTCGAGGGGCCCCACCACAATGGTATAAATTGGCCCTGTAATTACTAAGGCTGGCCCTAAGCATGGCGCTCTATTAGGTGTACTCCAGTAAGGTTGCAGTGTTGTATGCAAATACATAATAAAATCTCCACTGGGATACTGTCAAAGTTTTGAAAAACTTAGCCACCAGCACTTCTCATGCTGTACATCTAAACCTTCAGTCCTGATATTTCAGCTCAAATTGCTGACGTCCTTCTGCACTGTATCTTCTTATTTCACAGTTATTTGGCCATTCAGAATGCTGGATGTGCAGGCTGAAGATAGAAGTGGCCTGGGATTGTTTTATTGTGAGCCCAGGCCCAGCATTAATGTACAACTGACACATTAAAACTGAATAAGTATAGTTACACCCCCAGACATATATTTACTTTATTAGGCCCTACAGAGTATGGAAGTTTACTTCAAATGTCATATTAATGATGTGGCCCAGTGTTGTTTTGATCCCTCTGTAATATCAAATGAGACATCCACTTTATTCCCAGCATCCCTGTTCTGCCATCTGCTGACTTTCACTGTTTGTTACAGCTCTAGAAACTTATTTGGTAGAATACTATCTGTGTATTAGTCAGGTGATCACTACATTAAATGAGAAAAAAATTAGAACATTCTCTGTGGCATTTTTTGTCAGAGATCATACCTAGTGAGTTACCTAGACTGGAGTAAGAGCCTGCAGCAGGCTTAGTGAACTTGTCAGTATTCTCTGTCTGATTTTTTGTATAAAATAAAGATTAACTAGTCACTGGGAATGGTGCTGCACCTGGAACATATCATAGCAGTGATGAGTCTCTGAGCAAGCTTACACAACATTCACATTTTCATCACTCACTCATATTTCGGTGTTATTCATAGGTTCATAGGTATTTACTAGGCTAATGACCACAAAGGCCTTTTTAACCCTAGCCATGCATGCCAAATCTCTGACAAGTTCTGATACCCTTGATAAGTGTAAACATGGGCCTGGGAGATTAACCATTTACAGGTTACCTGTGTCCATTAGAGACATAGGTGCCAAAGCAGGAATGAATTTCCAGTTTCCCATCCAGTTGTCCAAGTTGCATTTGAATTAGGTTAGGGAGGAACTCTGCTTCACATGGATGGGGAGCCTGTTCCATAGACATGGTAGTCTCTGGGATACATATCTATCTCTTCAGGAGGTCCTATTTATATCACAGACAAGGTTTAAGTCATTAGAATGGGTAATTCTGGTGCTGTTTGTTTTGTGGATATGCAGCAGGTCCATCAAGAGTGGGGACTGACAATTCTCTGTATGCCAGGCGTTTATCTCCTCTCAAAAGCTTGTAGGAGACACAATGCAGGGACAGGGCCTTGAGGTGGTCTGCATAGGACATTTTACTTATGCCCTGTATTCTTTTAGTGAGAACCTCTGTGGACATTCTAATTGTTGGATATGCCTCGTCAGGTACATACCAAAGGGGGCAGTGTACTCAGTGATAGGTCTAATGAATGCAGAATACAGTGGAAAAATGACTTCCTTGGACTTGGATGCCATACTTTTGTTTATAAGTTGTACAACATAGAATGATTTCTTCACCACTGTAGACACATGATGGTCAAAGGCTAGATTACTATCTATGTGTGTCTCTAAGTCCCTAACTACTGGGTCAACTCTTAACGGTGTCTTTTCAATATGACAGTTACCAGGGATGAATGAATTCCCAAAGGATCCTATGCATTTCTTGGCATTTAGTTTTAGTCCATGGCTCTGACACCAGTTGTTTATCTGTGTCAGCCCATCCTGGAGAACATTTATGTCAGTGTGAGATTCAATGACAGCTCCTAATTTGCAATCATCTGCAAATTTATTCAGCCAGAGATCACCGACATTGGCCTTGACTTCTGAGAAGTAAATCCCAAAATGGAGTGGTCAAAGGACTAATCCCTGAGGGACTCCATTTGTGACTGGCCTCTTTGTAGAGGTGAATTCCCCAATTCTAACTTCCTGGGTCCTGTCTGTGAGCCAGTTGGCTATCCACTGGGTGACATACCGGTTTGTACATAACGTCTTGAGTTTGTCAACAGTGCCCAAGTGGGGTATTGTGTCAAATGCCTTGGCCAGGTCAAGGCATGCAGTGTGAACAATCTTGCCCTCATCCATTGCTTTGGAGACCTTCTCAAAGAAGTCCACCAGGTTGAGTAGGCATGTTCTGCCTTTGATGAAACCAAACTGGGTTGAGTCTGGTGTCTGGAGGTTTACTATAGCTCTCTTGATCATCTCCATTATAATTATTTCCATGGCTTTACATATAAGACTAGTGAGACTTATGGGTCTGTAGTTTCCAGGTCTGTAGATGGCCCACCTTTGTGCAGAGGGAAGATTGTTGCCTTTCTCTATTCATGAGGCATGAAGCTTGCTTGGAGGCTACAGTTAAAAATTAATTCCAGAGGCCCTGATAGGTCATGTTTCATGCTATTTAGAAGACATCCTGGGATATTACTGTGTGAATGCACATTCTGACAACACACAGTGTATTCAGATGATGCACCTAACTCTTAATCTAAAACGACCTTAGTTTTATTCATGTGGTACATGTGGCACATGAATTAAATGCACAGTACTTTGAAAGGATAAATTACTTTTCAGAATACTTTTCTGAGATCATTTGTTGCCTGTATTATACTTAGCACCAGATAAAAATTGCTAAAAATCACCAAAGTCCAAATCTGTAAGCAGCAGGTTGAAACACCAAAATGAAAAACCTGTGTGGGCATCACGTAGAGGTGCATAAAACAAGACACTTTAATAAGAAATAAACACAGATAAGTGCTTTCAGTTAAAACCTTCTTCAGATCTAAAACAATGGGTGTGAGACGCTTATATTAAAAAAAAGATTTCAACCAATCAAATTTTACATTGCAGATGATGTCTCTTTAAAACAGGTTTAATTGGAAGCTGAGCATTTAATCCTGGCAATTTATCAGCTTGCAGTTTGACAATCCAATGTAATTCAGCAAACTCTGTATCATTAAATACATCACCCCCTCTCAAATTAGGACTAATAATTTGTAAAACCATAAAAACAAAATTATGTGATGGAAACTGAATAATGTGCTTGACTAAGGCATTATTATTATTCCTTGATAAAATAGCTCTAACATGTTGAAGTATTCTTTCTTTAAAATGCCTATATGTTTTTTCCAACATAAAAACAAAGACATTATTATAAGTTGCAATGTATACAAGAATACAAGATGCTTAGTAGTGCAATCTGCATATAAATGCAGAGTATACCTACTAAGAAAGGTAGGGTGAATAAAAACATTCTTATTATTAATATAATGACATGCTTTACATGATTTGCATGGAAAAGTACCAATCCTGTGACTCAAAGCTCATTTAACAACAGGGTCAGGATGGCAGAGCCTTTGTTTTACATTCTTGCAATTCTTAAATAAAACTCTCCATAGTTAGCAACTTCCAGTTATTTCTAATAACTCTGCAAATGTCCTCTACATCATTGGTATAAGTCATAGTAACTTTAACTTTGTTTCTCTGAAAATTAGATTGACCTTCTATTCGTGATCGTCCCATCTGATGTGCTTTATAACACTTAGAAAAATAAGGTGACCTTTTCATCTATCTTAATTCAAGCCTGTTATTCATTATGCCATGTGTGAGATGGCAAACCTTCAAAATTTCCATAGGTTTCCATAGGTTTCTGTACAGTGTGTCAATAAGTGTGCATGTCTGAATCCTGTGATGGACTTGCATCCATGTCCAGGACTAGATTCTCTGACATGCCCCCAGTGAGTGTTGGGATAGAGTCCAGTCCTAATGTAAACTTGAAATGGATAAAGTAGGGTTTGACCAATTAATGAATTAATTAATGAAAGTTTTATTTTATTTACTCATTTATTAACTAAGTGGGTTGCTCCACTGACCCTTTTTAGGCATGACCCCTGGCACAAGCACAGTTGCAAATACTGTTTTTATATATATATATATATATATATATATATATATATATATATATATATATATATATATATATATATATCATTTGACTCACCGAATTTTCACTTCTGCAAATATTACTTGGCCAACTCCACTTCAGCAAAAGACCATTCCTCCAAAAGCACGGACTACCGAAAGGCTTTCCCTGTGAAACAAACCATTTGGTCACCTGGGAAAAAACCTCAGTGGAAGGAAATTAAACCCACCCAAGTGGGGGGCTTTGCCCCCACACCCTCCCAACTAAATACACCGACACTGAGATCACACTACACTGGGGAAAGGGGAAAGTTCATCCTGGTGGCCAAGTGGTTTGTTTCCCAGGGAAAGACTTTCGGTATTCCTTGCTTTCAGAAGAATGGTCTTTTGCTGAAGTGGAGTCGGCCAAGTACGATTTGCAGAGGTGAAAATTCAGTGAGTATATGAGAATCATATATATATATATATATATATATATATATATATATATATATATATATATAAAATCAACATCACCCCACTTGTTCCCATTTCCTACATGGGGTCAGAGTGTCGTTTCACTTGTCGCCATCTCTCCCTGTATATAGATGCACTTAAAATGACCTAAACATCATAAGACTAACATTCAAAAGATGAAAGTGAAATATACTGAAAATGAAAAAGACCGAAATACAAAATACTGGCAAATCTGAAGTTATTATAAGGAGGGGTTTATGCCCTTTCCTCACTGCTGCGCAACCTGTGAGTTAGTATATATAATAAGTAGAGGAATTACATTAAGGGTGGGTGCTAGGCATTTAAAAGAAGAAAAAAAGAAGGTTTCAGAGTGGGGTAGATATCCAGAGTGTTGTAGATCAGGGTGAAAAGCTGGAAGAAAGTTTTATAATTTCAGTTCTTTTAGTGATAAAATATGTAGTTAAAATAAGGAGATTAATTCACAGTTGACTGTTATTGAGTGATATAGTTAAGAGAATATGCATTGAGATGAATTGAACATATGGTCTTTAAAAGATGGCTGGTGTCTGAGGACTGAGAAAATATTATTGATTCTGGAGGAAAGTGATTCCTAGAATTTGGGACAAGACTCAAGAAGTTATGGTTACTACAGTACAGTTTGCTGCTTGAGTTACATAGAAACGCAGCATTTAGGGGAATGGATTACAGGATGTAATGGACATATCTGATGAAGAGCTTACCTCCCTCAAGCAATAAGGAATCTAATTTGAGACATTTGTAGTGTAAAGAGCCCGGAAGTAGATCCTGTCTGTGATGAATGAGAAGCCATTTTGCTTTTGATATGATACAACTGTGGTGTTCACAGGGGAGAGCTCATGTTTAAAACCAACATGTTGTACTGGATGTGCTTTGCAAGAAGGTACACTTCTGCTGAAGTTTAATGCTAACAGGTGAAAGTCATATTCAAGTTAAGCCAGTTGTACCGCTTATCAGTTCTGCTCTGCCCTCAAGACTAGAGAGAGAGATTTTCTTAGCCCACAAAAGGAATTTACAAAATCTGTCAAAGTATTTCAATGGGACCAGACAGTGTCCCAGGCTGTGTCTTACATGAGCTCCAAAATGAACTAACTCCTCACCTAAACACACTGCTCAAACTCAGCCTCTCTACAGGCTATGTACCCATAGAGTGGCACACAGAAACCATTATCCCGCTCCACAAAGGTGGAGCCACAATGGACCCCGGGAACTATCGCCCTATAAGCCTGACTAGCCTGGTCTGCAAGGCTATGGAGCACATCATCATGGAATTCATTAACAGAGACAGTGGGGACCTTCAAACATTGGACCCTACCCAGTTTGGCTTTGTTAAGGGCAGATCATGCCTCCTAAACCTGGTAGACTTCTTTGAGACAGTTACCAAGACTTTAGGTGAGGGAAAGGAGGTCCACACAGCCTACCTAGACCTCACAAAGGCTTTCAACACCATTCCTCATTCTGGTATTATAGACAAGCTCACCAGCCTGAACATAAACCCCTACGTCACGAGATGGGTTACCAATTGGCTCATGGATAGAACCCACACATTGAGAGTTGCAGGCTCTAGGTCCGACTCTAAACCAGTTACAAGTGGCATCCCCCAGTGCTCAGTCCTGGAACCCCTCCTGTTTGGTAAATAATTCTCAAAGGTACAGGCAAGCACAGGACTATGGCTGACCAAGTTCACAGATGACTGCAAACTGGGGGCCATAATTGACTCTCCAGCTGATACAGACATCTTCCAGAAGGGTCTCACTGAGACCGATACCTGGTGTCAAAATCATGGCCTCAAGCTAAATGCCAAAAAGTGCATAGTCATCCCCTTTGGAAAAAAGAAAGTACCTGCGAACTACCACATACATGGTAGTCCCCTAAATACAGAAAATGTAATAAGGGATCTGGGGACCCAAGTAGATAGTAATCTCTCATTTGATAATCATATTGCCAAGGTGGTTAGAAAATCCTTCTATGTGGCCCACCTAATCACAAAAGGGTTCGCATCTAGAACAAAAGAGGTTATTGTGCCCCTTTACTCATCACTAATTAGATCCATCATAAAGTACAATTCCCATTTGGGATGTACCTCACAAGACACCTGCAACAGCTGGAAAGACCACAGAAGTACCTCACCAAGAGGATTACCTTCCTCAAACATATGCCCTATGCAGCCCAACTGAAGAAACTCCAGCTGTACTCGGTTGCACTCAGAGGTGATCTCTGCCTGACATGCAAGGCCATGTCCAACCCAGAATTGATGGACAAGAGCCACACGGTCTAGAGATCTAAACCTCACCACAACGATAAATGGGACGTGCTGGAGGGATAGATTCCAGTCCCAGAGACTCCCCATGCTTTGGAACAGGATTCCAATCTACATTAGGCAGAGCCCCTCACTAACACTCTTCAAGAGAAACCTTGACAAGTGGATGGGAAACAGAAAATTTACCCCGGGGATCACTGCAGTGGCTCTGCTGGACAGAGGCACAGGGAACTAATGGCTCTGCTGGACCAAGGCACAGGGAACTAATCTAAGGGGCATCGAAAGCCAACACATTCTGGCTAGGCTTATAGATGCCCTCAGGCAGATAGCCTAGTACTTACCTGTGAACCTATGAACCTATGAATATGGTTTAAAAATTGGTATTGCATTTGCTTCACACTTGAGTGCTGTACTGCTCCATGTGTGATCTAAACATGAACAAACTGCTTGCTATACTATAGCATACAGTTTGCTCTAGTTTACAAGTAAAAAAAAACTTTTTTTTTTTTTAACTAAAACCCGAGTGCTGTAGTACTCAGTGCAGGCAGGGTATAAACTGCATCACCTGTTTGGTACATTTGTAGCAAACAGTTTGCTACAGCTTAAAAGAAGAAAGTACTTTTTTAATTAAACATGTTGAAGGAGGATTGGGAGCAGAGCACAGAAATGGAATCTGAATGGTTGGGGCGGGCGAGGCCGTGTTGTGCTTCTGGTCACCTAACTGACATAGAAGTAGAAGGACTGTCTTATTTTTTTTTCTCTGCAATGGAAGAGCTGGGGAGGGATGAGGTGTAGATCTAACTGTAAGAGGCTAAACACTTGCAATGTATCAATTGGCTTATTATAGTGAAGTGCTTTTTTTTTTGCTCTTCACTTGAAGAGCTGGAGGTGGGGCAGGTCTGTAATACCACCCACTGCTATGCTTCTCTCTCTCTCTCTCTCTCTCTCTCTCTCTCTATATATATATATATATATATATATATATATATATATATATATGAGGGACGATTTTGCACATTTGATTCACCTAAGCTCACATCACACAAGAAGATTTCAAGAATGACAGATCAAATACACATATTTTCCTAATGCAGGTACTAAGCTTGAGCTTTTTCGAGCATGAATGACAGCAAACAACTACAGCCTCATGGCCGTGTTCACAGCCTTGCTGCACTATCCTCTTTAGGGTATTATTCTCATGCCATTGCCATTGCACTTAGACAATGAGAGATCACTGGCAGGAAACAAAATGCCTATCTTTCACTTGCACTGAGCACACAGTATTAGCTAAATTGTGAGTTTATACAAAGTCATTCTATAGAAGAATGAGCAAAAAACTATAACTTATAGTTATACAAGCTCAAGCCAATATTGTCAGATAACTCTGAATCCATCTGGGGTGTTCCAAGCATCTGTTTGTAAGCCACACAAACACACACACACACACACACACACATATATATATATATACACACATGTATGTAATATATATATGTACATATATATATATATATATATATATATATATATATATATATATATATGTATATATATACATATGTATATATATACATACATGTATTCATATATTTTATATATATATATATATACACACATGCAAAAAACAAAATGCAGGTGGTGTAGGTAAACGGTCCTTCTCCACAAACTGTCAACAATATCCAAAAAAGAAGAAGAAGGTACCAGACCACAGCCATATATATCAAATATAACTATGTGCTTAATTGGAGATGCTTGTGCATTGGCTTTAATTAGCTTAAATTAGAGACAGTTGGATGAATGTATTGTCTGATGAAGCAGCTTTAAGGCTGTGAAAGCGCTAACCTGGTTTTTATCTTCTGTGCAATAAATCTTATGATTGATTTGGCTGTGGTCTGGTACCTTCTTCTTCTTTTTTGTATATATATATATATATATATATATATATGTGTGTGTGTGTGTGTGTGTGTGTGTGGAAATGCGTGTGTGTGTGTGTGTGTGTGTGTGTGTGTGTGTGTGTGTGTGTGTGGTTTTGCTTCAACCCATCAAGGCAGCAACTCTACAATGAAAGAAAAGCTGGTACGGCTGATCAAAAATCAAACTGATTGCAGGTACTGTCTTGTTTCAGTGCAAGAGGACTATACCCTTTCCCCATTGTACTGTGATCTCAGAGTTGGTATATATAATTAGGGTGTGTGTGGGGGCTTGCCCCTTGGAAGAAATTAGATTTTTTTTTTTAATCTTTGTGATTTGATGTAAGTATATTCAAATCTCTGTGAGTTGAACTGCTTTAGTGTTATGACAGGTGTTCAAAGTTTTGATACTTCAAATGTCTGTCACAGACGTGTGTGTGTGTGTGTGTGTGTGTGTGTGTGTGTGTGTGTGTGTGTGTGTGTGTGTGTCTGTATACATGCACATATTCATACACACCTATTCGCACAGATACCCCCCACCCCCCCACACACACACACACACACACACACACACATGCAACATACATGCTTCCGCTCCCCTCACCACCTTACCCTACCCCTGTCCCTTTCCCTTTCCCTAACCCTACACATTACATTATTAAATCCCTTTTCCTAAGAGTGCCACTACACAAGACAGAAGGATGTATGACGTTTACTGGAGACATATTTGTTGCCTGCGAAAAAGAAGCAGAAAGGAGTGACCACAGCGCATAGCCTTGAGAGACTTCACTGGTGGCAGGGTATGGTGAAGCTAGAGGTCCTCCTATTCTTTTCTGTTGTGTAAACCCATGTAATTAATTCTAGGGCGAAGTTATTATGTTTTTTTTTGCCTTTAGTTTCCCTAAGTTTATGTATGATTCCATCATGATATAACAGCTTAGGCAGAGCCCTCACTAAACACTCCTTCAAGAGAAACCTTGACAAGTGGATGGGAAACAGAAAATTTACTCCCTCGGGATCACTGCAGCATTCCTCTGCTGGACCAAGGCACAGGGAACTAATGGCTCTGCTGACCATTAAGCAGCATGGTGGAACTAATCTATTGGGCATCGAAAGTCAACACATTCTGGCTAGGCTTTATAGATGCCCCTGGGCAAGATGGAAGCCTAGTACTTAACGCAGAAACCTATGAACCTCATGAATATGTTTTAAAAATTGGTATTGCATTTGGCTTCACACTTGAGTGCTGTACTGCTCCATGTAGTAGCTGGAAACATGAATGAAACTGTCTTGAAGTTATAATTTATAGCATACAGTTTGCTCTTATTCTGCTTTACAAGTAAAAAAAACCTTTTTTTTAACTAAAACCCTGAAAAGCTGTAGTACTCTAGTGCGCAGGCAGGGTATAAACCAAATACCCAGTTATATAAGCGATTTATAGAAAACAGTTTGCTACAGCTTAAAAGAAGAAAAGTACTACTTTTTAATTAAACATGTTGAAGGAGGATTGGGAGCAGAGCACAGAAATGGAAATCTGAATGGTTGGGGCGAAGGCGAGGTCAAAAGTGTTGTAGCTTCTGGTCACCCAACTGACATAGAAGTAGAAGGACTGTCTTATTTTTTTTCTCTGCAATGGAAGAGCTGTGGAGGGATGAGGTGTAGATCTTAACTGTAAGAGAGCTAAACGACTTGCAATGTATCAATTGGCTTCATTATAGTGAAGTGCTTTTCTTTTTGCTCTCTTGCTTCACTTGAAAGAGCTGGGGTGGGCTGATCCTGTAATACCACCCACTGCTATGCCACTATGCTTCTCTCCTCTCTCTCTCTATATATATATATATATATATATATATATATATATATATATATATATATATATATAATTTGCACATTTGATTCACCTAAGCTCACATCACAGCTATCAAGAAGATTTCAAGAATGACAGATCAAATACAGCATATTTTCCTAATGCAGGTACTAAGCTTGAGCTTTTCGAGCATGAATGACAGCAAACAACTGACAGCCTCATGGCCGTGTTCACAGCCTTGCTGCACTATCCCTCTTTAGGGGTATTATTCTCATGCCACGCCATTGCACTTAGACAATATGAGAGATCACTGGCAGGAAACAAAATGCCTATCTTCACTTGCACTGAGCACACAGTATTAGCTAAATTGTGAGGTTTATACAAAGTCATTCTCATAGAAGAATGAGGCAAAAAACTATAACTTATAGTTATACAAGCTCAAATAATATTGTCAGATAACTCTGAATCCATCTGGAAATTGTTCCAAGCATCTGTTTGTAAGCCACACACACACATTGCCACACAGCATATATATTACACACACACACACACACACACACACACACACACACAAAATTTCTCTATGTACATATATATATATATATATATATATATATATATATATATATATACATGTATATATATATATAGATACATATGTATATATATACATACATGTATTCATATATTTTATATATATATATATACACACATGCAAAAAACAAAATGCAGGTGGTGTAGGTAAACGGTCCTTCTCCACAAACTGTCAACAATATCCAAAAAAGAAGAAGAAGGTACCAGACCACAGCCATATATATCAAATATAACTATGTGCTTAATTGGAGATGCTTGTGCATTGGGGCTTTAATTAGCTTAAATTAGAGACAGTTGGATGAATGTATTGTCTCTTGATGAAGCAGCTTTAAGGCTGTGGAAAGCGCTAACCTGGTTTTTATCTTCTGTGCAATAAATCTTATGATTGATTTGGCTGTGGTCTGGTACCTTCTTCTTCTTTTTTGTATATATATATATATATATATATATATGTGTTATTAATATTGTGTGTGTGTGTGTGTGTGCGTGTGCATCGATGCGTGCGGCGTGTGGTGTGTGTGTGTGTGTGTGTGTGTGTGTGTGTGTGTGTGTGTGTGTGTAAAAGGTTTTGCTTCAATAGCCATCAAGGCAGCAACTCTACAATGAAAGAAAAGCTGGTACGGCTGAACAAAAATCAAACTGATTGCAGGTACTGTCTTGTTTCAGTGCAAGATTGCAGTACAGTGGTATCGAGGACTATACCCTTTCCCCATTGTACTGTGTGAGGGGATTCAGTGAGTTGGTATATATAATTAGGTGTGTGTGGGGCACTTCTGCCCCCTTGGAAGAAATTAGATTTTTTTTTAATCTTTGTGATTTGATGTAAGTATATTCAAATCTCTGTGAGTTGAACTGCTTTAGTGTTATGACAGGTGTTCGAAGTTTTGATACTTCAAATGTCTGTCACAGACGATGTGTGTGTGTGTGTGTGTGTGTGTGTGTGTGTGTGTGTGTGTGTGTGTGTGTGTGTGTGTCTCTGTATACATGCACATATTCATACACACCTATTCTCGCGCACAAACAGATACCCCCACCCCCACACATGCCAGCCACACACACACAATAATAATGCTACATTACGCAATATTGCATGCTTCCGCTTCCCCTCACCAATCCTTACCCTACCTGGCCATGCATCCCTTCCCTTTCCCTAACCCCTACATTACATTATTAAATCCCTTTTCCCTAAGAGTGCCACTACACAAGACAGAAGGATGTGGCTGACGCTTACTGAGACATATTTGTTGTATATAGTAAAAGAAGCAGAAAGGAGCGTGACCACAGCGCATAGCCTTGAGAGACTTCATTGGTGGCAGGGTATGGTGAAGCTACAGGTCCTCCTATTCTTTTCTGTTGTGTAAACCATGTAATTAATTCTAGGGTGAAGTTATTATGTTTTTTTTTGCCTTTAGTTTCCCTAAGTTTATGTATGATTCCATCATGAAGTATAGTTTCAAATGCTTTAGCCACTTAATGTAAAATGTATTGATAGATACTCCATCATCTATGGCAGTGGTATATGGCACAACAGCCTTTCAGGTATCAGGGATATATTCAGTTTTTAATGCTATATTAAGAATGTGTATTAGATTGTTTCTGATTGCATGCTGCCCATTTCTAATATATTTTTTTCTAATTACTTGTTTTACCCCCATGCCTGCTGACCATCAAATCTCACCATTTATGCTCAGCTCATGTATCATCCATACTGGAAACGCACCCAGTATAGTATGAGGATAAGTTGCCTGAAGGGACCTTCATCCAGGGACCCATGCAGGTTCTTTGTGCTCCTGCCAGCAAGTGTACCTGCTTCACTTGCTGGTGGCATGGACTCGTCCACTGACATAGGTAAGCTTGACTTTCCCACTAGACTGGGGTACTTTCCTTTCTTTCCTAGCTTGTCTTGGGCCTTGAACAGAAGTGTACATGCCCCACAGCAGCTTTGCTTCATCTATGATGTAGCTTTGGGCATTTCTAGCAAGGTCCTAATCTCACACACTGGTGGCTGATATAGGGACCTGCATTGGTGGGACAATATCCTACAGCTCTTCACCTGATGTGCATATGTTCCAGCATGCATACCCAATGACAACTACCATTATTTTCTTCACATTGTCAAGCCTATACCCTTCAGGTCTATGGCCAATTTTTGTGGACAAGCCTCCACTTGCATGGAGCAGATGGCTTACTGGGACCTCCACCTCTGACTCCCAGAAAGAGTAAGCCAAAATGACTCTCATTTCCCATCTTCCATTGCCCAAGTCTTGCACCTGAGCTATGACTTGAACTCATGTCATCTGGGTCTATGTAGTGCTGTAAGGTCAAATCTGGTTGCTAATGTTCAATCCTTTAGCAGTGGTAACAAGAAAATACAGCACAAAACAGCTCATCAAAAGAGTGCAAATGGCTTTGCTATGCAGTAGAATTTAAAAGCAAAACTTAAAAGTCACAACCAGCCAAAAAAAAAGCAGCTGTAGATTAAGCTTGGAGAAAATAGAATGTCCAGTGCCCAAGCAAATTCCCCACTGCCAGTAGAAAAAATGTCCCAAATGAACAACAGTCTAGCAAAATAAAAATATTTAACAGATTAGCAGCAACTTTAATTTAAAAGCATGCAGATAGAATTTGGATTAAATAAAAAAACACATACTTGCCTCATGTCTTTGAGACCGAATGTAAGGTCAAATCGAGGAGAACTAGTCAAACTAGTAGCATTGTATATCATGGAAATGCAAATGATCATATTCTCTTGCTTAACTGGTGGGAAAGAGCCCACTGTGTGCAGCGCTGTGGTGGAGAGATATTCAGGGGTGGGGGCCTTTGTGATAGGCACCTCCTTCTTTTCTGGAGTCCTTCTAATCTCGGCATCTTGTTGGTCTTGGATACTTGTAGAAGGGTATTTGGTCATGGAAATGCAGCAAAACACCAGTCAAATAGAGCAGCGTGTTGTGCTATAAATTAAGTTTGGACCAAGCAGAACACTCAAAACATTTATTTTTCACTCCTACTAAAGAGAAACCTAAAGGTGTCCCAAACAATAAAAACTGTGACATAGTATACACTATTAACAGATTAGTAATAAATGCACTTTGAAAGTACACTGATGGAATAGGAGTAAATAAAAAAACTTCTTTGATGCCATTTTGACTGGTATAAAGATCCAGTTTGGTTAGAACCAGCCAATCAAGTACCAATGCATAGCTGGAAAATACAGCACAAAGCAATCTATAGTCAACCAGAGCAATGGGTCCTGCTCTGCAGCACAATTTAAAAGCTACACTTAAACATCATAGATAATTAGAAGGACAACTGTAAATAGATTTTGGGGAAGGACAATGGTGAATTAATCTTGCAGCAAGCATAATACCAGAACACCAGCAAATTCCCTGTTTTCACTACAAAAAAAACCCCAAAAGTATCACAAGCCAACAAAACCAAGGGACAAAAGTAGTATTAATAGATTAACAATAAATTCACTTAAAGCACACAGATGTGTTTGGATTGAATAAAAAGTAACAGTTTCCTGATCTTACTGGCACTGGTAGCAAAGTCAAATCAGGTTAAAACTGGCAAGACCAGTAGCAGTATGTGGCAAAGAAATGCAGCATAAAGCAGTCCACACAAATAGATCATTAGGTCCTGCTATGCAGCACAACTTAAAAACTACACTTAAAAGTCACAGCCATCTAGATATACAACTATAAATAAAGCTCAGAACAAGCAGAATGCCCAGAACACCAGTACATTTCATACTCTCTCTAGGGAAAACACAAAACAAGACTGTGATAACAAACCATCAAAACCATGGCACAATAAACATAAGCAAGTAAACACGTAAATAAGGAAGTAACAGAATAGCAGTACATGCACTTTAAAAGCAGACATTAGAACCTGGATTATCTTAAAAATGCTTCCCTGATGCCTTTGGAACTGTTAGTATGGTCAGATTACGCAGTTAAAACTGGTTGATCCAGTAGTAGTTTGTAGGAATGAAATACATCACAAGGCAGCCCAACCAAATAACGTTTTTGGAAAATTGTTTTGTGTTTGAATCTGACCAAATTATTTAATGGTATTGAGTTCCATTGTTTAGATTCTGTGGAAGTGGTACAACATGTCACTATGATGGTTATTTGCTTTAACAGTAATTACTTTATTGTCATCTAGACTCAACCACACACATCTGGACAAAGCCACAAATCAGGGATAAATTTTAAATTTTGTTCTTGTTCATAGGTTGGTACTAGGCTATCGGCCCTAGGGCCTATACAAGCCTAGCCATAACAGTTCCCTGGATATTTCTTCCCACAGTATTTACTTCCCTGGACCCCTGTGTAGCAGGGTGCCTGATGTGATCCCCGGGGTGAATTTCCTATCTCCCATCCAATCATCAAGGTTCCTTTTGCAGAGGGTCAAGGAAGGCGCTCTGCTTGACTTATGTATGGTGCAGTCTATTCCAGAGTATGGGAGTCTCTGGGTCAGGAACCTATCCCCCCAGCATGTTTTGTTCATTGTGATGACAAGGTTTAGATCCCTGGAGTGTGTGGCTCTGAGGGATTGGGATTTCTTCAAGTGGAGCATGTCCAACAGCTCAGGGTTTGGCATGGCCTTGTATGTTAAGTGCAGAGATTGCCTCTGAGTAGACGATATGCCACAGAGTATAGCTGGAGTTTTTAAATAGGTCAACATAGGGCATCTCTGCTTTAGGCCTGGGATTCTTTTAGTGAGGTATTTTTGCAGCCTTTCAGCTGTTGCAGATGTCTTGTGAGGTACATACCAAAGCGGGACAGATTGTAGCTCTATAATGGGTCTAATTATTGGATGAGTGACACTGTAAACATAGAAAGTTGCTAAAATAACACTTTTGCATTAGCAAGCATTCTTTTGAAGGATATCAAGTCTGAAACTCAAATATATGTCATTATTTTTTTACTTCAAACCTGAATGATTTGCTAGAAAGCCACAAATTTTATTAGGAACAGGTCAAAAATATGAGGTAAAAATATGGATATTCTGCAAAAATATGGACAGTTGAGAGGTATGTAAAAGGCTCACTGGATTATATGTTTGACCAGGTTATTGACTACAGGGCATTTTTATGGTTATATATTACTGTCATATTTATTTGGAAAATAAATGTTTTAACTAACTTATTTTAAGTAAATCATTTTATTATGTAAATTTACATGCTTGTAGCAGATGGTTTATTTATTGGCTTAAGGGTTTTATGCATTTTTATTAGTGTACATGCAACTGTGTGATGTATACTTATTAAAAGGTGACAGTTCAGAGCTAATTGTCACCATTTGAATATTTAAATAGCTAAATGTTCATAGGTGCATATGTTCATAGGAGGTAAACTTGGCTAATGGCCTTAGGGCCTTTACAAACCTAGCCATTCTATGATCAGCACCTACTACCCCCATCTGTGAGGGACATAGGTTCCACCCCTGGGGTGAATTTACTGTCACCTATCCAATTTTCAAGGTTGCACTTAAATAAGGTCATTGAGGAGCTCTGCTTCATGTGAAGTGGGAGCTTATTCCAGATGACTGGCGATCTCTATGAGTTATATCTGCCTCTCCAACATGTTGTGTTAATGTCTCAGACTAGGATTTGATATATCCCTGGAGTGAGTTACTCTTGTCCCATTTAATTTGCAGATCTGCAGCATTTTTCAGTAGGGCAAAGTCAGAGAGATTGCCCTGTATGCAGTCACAGGTCACCTCTCAGCAGCTATCACATTTTGAAGACCCTAAGATTCTCTTAATTAGAAATCTTTGTGGTCTCTTCCAGTTGCCCATGAACTGGGTGTCTGGTGAGAGATACATACAGAAGGGAGCATTTATTCAATTAGTGGTCTGATAAAGTCCCGAGATTAGTGGTCTGAGAAGGGTTGACTTATTTTAAGGATAAACAGCAAAATATAAGCTTGTTTTGTTAGTTTTGACTAACCAGGTCAGTGATATACGAAACCTTGGGAAGGAAGATGTTGAAGCTGGAGAGTTATCATTTGGACCCCCTTTGAAAAATATTATAGAGCATGTGCATGTAAAATAATTATGAATTTAAAGATTTAATTACTATTGTTGGGTCACATTGGAAGGCAATGGGCTCAGTCTGAGGAGGGTAAAATCCTGGGAAGCCTTTCATTATTTTATTTATTTATTTATTTATTTATTTCCAGTTTGATAACCGGGGAAGTCCTGGGCCCAGCCAATTTCAGTGGGCCGGGAAAAAGCTCCACGATAATACATTACACACAAAAAAAAAACAGCAGAAAGATCTAAAAACTAGTACATTACACACAAAAACACACTCTGTTCTAATAGCATAATGCTTTAACAATTTCCAAACAAGAATGAGGTGCAATGGGCACTATACATAAAAAAAAGATATAAGTGAAGTTATTTAAAAGAGGAAAGGAAAGAAATTATAGATAGAGTTTGAATGCAAGAGCATGGATGCATGGGAGAAAAAAGAAGAAGCAAAGAAATTAAAGGAGAAGAAGAGGAAAGAACAGAAACTAATGTTCAAATTGTGGTTGAGTCCAGGAGACCACCAGAAAAAAGGCAAAAGAGTTAAAAGGGAGTAGCACTTGAAGGAAGGTAAAGGGTTTAATCGGGGAGGAAGGAGGAGATAATGAAGAAGAGGGGAGCTAGGGAGAGAGTCAGAAAAAGGGGGAACCAGGGGTGGGTGGAACTAGGATAAATTGAGATCTAGGTAGGAAGTATACAATTACATTTCCAATTTTGGAAGAGGTGAGAATGAAGAAGAGATTTAAAGTGTTCATAGCTTGTAGTGGCTCTTAAAAGGGAAGGAAGTGAGTTCCATTTTTTTGCTGTAGTATAGGAAAGTAGGAGCTGGCCAGGGGGTCGTTTGGGTTTGTAAACTGAAATAAGATTTTGGTGGCTAGATCTTGGGGGCCTTGGAGGATTGTATATGGTGAAGGTATTAGATAATGCTGGGCAGGGTTTAAAGATTAGTTTGTGTGCAGTAGTAAGTTGGAGGAAATTGAGTTGATTAGGAGTTCAAACCATTGGAGACTACGGAGGCAGATGCAGTGGTGTGTAGAATGAGGGGAGTTAGTAGTTTTGGCAATTTTTATAGCAACTTTCAAGTTTAGGAGATAAAAAGGAGATTGGATAGAAGAGGAGCACTATACAGTAGAGAAGGGAGAAGGAAGATAGTGGCGAGAGTTTGTCTTGAAGATGGAGTAAGAAAGTTTGCATTTCTATAAAGCATACCGAGCTTCTGATGAGTTTTCTTTATGTTTAGTTGAATATGATTGTTAAATTTCAGGTGTTCATCAATGGTTACTCCAGTAATTTAGCCCACTAACAACTTCTATTGAGGACTGGGAGAGGCTGGAAATTATGAAGGATGACTTATCAGAGTCAGAGCTTTTGAGGGGAGAAGAGAATGATGTGGGGTTTTTGGCATTGAGGGGGAGATGATTTTGAGGCATCCACTTTTCTGTGGTTGTAAAGGCCCATTGAGGTTTGGCTTGGAGCTCGGGGAAAGGGTTGGGGAGCAGATAATAGTGGAGTCATCTGCTATTGGACTATTTGAGCAAGAGGAATAGAAGAGTGGAGATCATTGAAAAAAAAAGAGCAGAGGCCGAGAATAGAACCCTGAGGGACTCCGGTAGGGGGGTAGGAATTTTGAGGTACCAGTATTCCATTTCACAGCTTGGGATCTATCAAAAAGATAACTTCTGAACCAAGAAAGAGAGTTGTGGGAGAGGTTGAGGTTAGAGAGGTGGTTGAGAAGGAGAGGGGGGATATAGTGTCAAGGCCTTAGAAAGGTCAAGAAGAACAGTGGAGACAATTTTCCAGAGTCACGGGCTTTTGACAATTTCTAGGAAGGAATGAAGAGCGGGTTTTGGTACTGTGGCCAGGCGAAACCCATGTTGTGTAGGAGTGAGGAGATGGTTATCGAGAAGGTAGGGCATGAGTTGCGGGTATGCATTTTCAAGAATTTTGATTGGGGAAAGAATTGCTTTTGGGGGAAATTAGAGATGGTTTATTTTTTCCTCCTTTATGGAGGGCAGAATGTGGGCAGCTCCAAAGTTTGGGAACATAAGATTCTTGGATGGATCTATTGATGAGAATGCTGATAGGTATATGCCATTTGCTGGGGCTTGAGAAAGAGTGATGGAATGTTGTCAGGGCATTGGAGCATGGTTTGAGTTTGAGAAGAAGTTGTTTGATGCTGGTGGTAGACACAGGATGTAGAATGAAAGTGGGAGGAGGGGTTTTGAGAGTTGGAGTGAGGGATGGGTGCAGAAGGATGCCTTGGGTTAGGGGGGGGGGAAGAGGAGAAGGATTTAGTCAGTTCAGCTATTGAGCCAGTAAAAAAAGAGTTAAAGAGAGTTGCTATTTCAGTGTCAGTCTTATTATTGTCTGGACAGGGATTGGATTTTGTACCTGGATGTAGAGTGAATTGATGGAATTCCAGAATTTTTGGGATTATTTGTGAGGGGGGACTGAAGTTTGCCGTAGTAAGATTTCTTATCTTTTTAAAAAGTTTTTAGCAAGATTACGGAGTTGCTTAAATTGCAGTAAAGAGGCTGAGTTTTTTTTTTTTGTTGTATAGTTTCCATGTTTTGTCCCTTTGTGCATTAGAGTTTTAGTGTCTTTAGTTAGCCAAGGGGGAGAGTTGAACTTTATCCTTTTTTTTGGGGGGGGGCTTGGGATCTAGGATTTTAAAAAGGAAGGTTTTGGGTTTTAAAAACGCATAATACCAGAACACCAGCAAATTCCCTGTTTTCACTACAAAAAAAACCCCAAAAGTATCACAAGCCAACAAAACCAAGGGACAAAAGTAGTATTAATAGATTAACAATAAATTCACTTAAAGCACACAGATGTATTTGGATTGAATAAAAAGTAACAGTTTCCTGATCTTACTGGCACTGGTAGCAAAGTCAAATCAGGTTAGAACTGGCAAGTCCAGTAGCAGTATGTGGCAAAGAAATGCAGCATAAAGCAGTCCACACAAATAGATCATTAGGTCCTGCTATGCAGCACAACTTAAAAACTACACTTAAAAGTCACAGCCATCTAGATATACAACTATAAATAAAGCTCAGAACAAGCAGAATGCCCAGAACACCAGTACATTTCATACTCTCTCTAGGGAAAACACAAAACAAGACTGTGATAACAAGCCATCGAAACTATGGCACAATAAACATAAGCAAGTAAACACGTAAATAAGGAAGTAACAGAATAGCAGTACATGCACTTTAAAAGCAGACATTAGAACCTGGATTATCTTAAAAATGCTTCCCTGATGCCTCTGGAACTGTTAGTATGGTCAGATTACGCAGTTAAAACTGGTCGATCCAGTAGTAGTTTGTAGGAATGAAATACATCACAAGGCAGCCCAACCAAATAACGTTTTTGGAAAATTGTTTTGTGTTTGAATCTGACCAAATTATTTAAAGGTATTGAGTTCCAATGTTTAGATTCTGTGGAAGTGTACAACATGTCACCATGATGGTTATTTGCTTTAACAGTAATTACTTTGTTGTCATCTCTGGACTCAACCACACACATCTGGACAAAGCCACAAATCAGGGATAAATTTTAAATTTTGTTCTTGTTCATAGGTTGGTACTAGGCTATCGGCCCTAGGGCCTATACAAGCCTAGCAATAACAGTTCCCTGGATATTTCTTCCCACAGTATTTACTTCCCTGGACCCCTGTCTAGCAGGGTGCCTGATGTGATCCCCGGGGTGAATTTCCTATCTCCCATCCAATCATCAAGGTTCCTTTTGAAGAGGGCCAAGGAAGCGCTCTGCTTGACATGTATGGGCAGTCTATTCCAGAGTCTGGGGAGTCTCTGGGTCAGGAACCTATCCCTCCAGCATGTTTTGTTCATTGTGATGACAAGGTTTAGATCCCTGGAGTGTGTGGCTCTGAGGGATTGGGATTTCTTTAAGTGGAGCATGTCCAACAGCTCAGGGTTTGGCATGGCCTTGTATGTTAAGCAGAGATTGCCTCTGAGTAGACGATATGCCACAGAGTATAGCTGGAGTTTTTTTAAATGGTCAACATAGGGCATCTGCTTTAGGCCTGGGATTCTTTTAGTGAGGTATTTTTGCAGCCTTTCCAGCTGTTGCAGATGTCTTGTGAGGTACATACCAAACGGGACGTTGTACTCTATAATGGGTCTAATTATGGATGAGTACACTGTAAACATAGAAAGTTGCTAAAATAACACTTTTTGCATTAGCAAGCATTCTTTTGAAGGATATCAAGTCTGAAACTCAAATATATGTCATTATTTTTTTACTTCAAACCTGAATGATTTGCTAGAAAGCCACAAATTTTATTAGGAACAGGTCAAAAATATGAGGTAAAAATATGGACATTCTGCAAAAATATGGACAGTTGAGAGGTATGTAAAAGGCTCACTGGATTATATGTTTGACTAGGTTATTGACTACAGGGCATTTTTATGGTTATATATTACTGTCATATTTATTTGGAAAATAAATGTTTTAACTAACTTATTTTAAGTAAATCATTTTATTATGTACATTTACATGCTTGTAGCAGATGGTTTATTTATTGGCTTAAGGGTTTTATGCATTTTTATTAGTGTACATGCAACTGTGTGATGTATACTTATTAAAAGGTGACAGTTCAGAGCTAATTGTCACCATTTGAGTATTTAAATAGCTAAATGTTCATAAGTGCATATGTTCATAGGAGGTAAACTTGGCTAATGGCCTTAGGGCCTTTACAAACCTAGCCATTCTATGATCAGCACCTACTACCCCCATCTGTGAGGGACATAGGTTCCACCCCTGGGGTGAATTTACTGTCACCTATCCAATTTTCAAGGTTGCACTTAAATAGGGTCATTGAGGAGCTCTGCTTCATGTGAAGTGGGAGCTTATTCCAGACGACTGGCGATCTCTATGAGTTATATCTGCCTCTCCAACATGTTGTGTTAATGTCTCAGACTAGGTTGATATATCCCTGGAGTGAGTGACTCTTGTCCCATTTAATTTGCAGATCTGCAGCATTTTCAGTAGGGCAAAGTCAGAGATTGCCCTGTATGCAGTCACAGGTCACCTCTCAGCAGCTATCACATTTTGAAGACCCTAGATTCTCTTAATTAGAAATCTTTGTGGTCTCTCCAGTTGCTGCAGGTGTCTGGTGAGATACATACAGAAGGGAGCATTTATTCAATTAGTGGTCTGATAAGAGTCGAATTAGTGGTCTGAGAAGGGTTGACTTATTTTAAGGATAAACAGCAAAATATAAGCTTGTTTTGTTAGTTTTGACTAACCAGGTCAGTGATATACGAAACCTTGGGAAGGAAGATGTTGAAGCTGGAGAGTTATCATTTGGACCCCCTTTGAAAAATATTATGGGAGCATGTGCATGTAAAATAATTATGGTTAAGATTTAATTACTATTGTTGGGTCACATTGGAAGGCAATGGGCTCAGTCTGAGGAGGGTAAAATCCTGGGAAGCCTTTCATTATAATTCTGATCTGTAGTTGTAAAGTATAAAGCTCTTTTGGGTGTGACGGAAGGAGTCTATGATGCACAGTAACACAGCACATTTACTGTATACCTGTAAGGCCAATTGAACTTTGTATATTAACAGGTACCAATGACTTGTGTTGGAATTCAAACCA
Organism: Protopterus annectens; assembly: GCF_019279795.1. Lineage (NCBI taxonomy): Eukaryota > Metazoa > Chordata > Ceratodontiformes > Protopteridae > Protopterus > Protopterus annectens. The sequence continues at coordinate 1,834,444,604 of NC_056737.1, read as the reverse complement.
AATATTGCTAGTTATGTCACACATAAATTGACATCAGCTGTATAAGACCTAAAGCCAATAGCCCATGACTATCAAAGAGTGTCTCCTATTTGTTTCCACATTCAAGATCTATTATAAAGGGGTAAGTTTTTGGCTTTGTTGTTCCACTTTCTGAAGGATAACAATAAATCTTGCAAAATCACAGCTATTTCCTTCACAGCTGTTGACATCAGCTGCAACCTGGACATCAAGTTCTGCTGGGCTTGCCATTCCACAAACGGCATCTAATCTCTTTAAGTCAGGATATCAGCTTTTTTCACAGTATCAAAAGCCTTAGACCATCATGTCTCAATGTGCTGGGTCTCATGACAGCAAACAGTGTCTTGTTCCCTCATGCCAGATATTGCTTGAAAATTCTAGTGTAGACTTAAGTGTCCAAGGGTCATAGACTGTGGGCCTTCTATCCATCCACAACTTCAAGGCTTACAAGTGTCACGTGTAAGCTGGATGGAACTTGCTAATTACTCTGAGGGCAATCCCTTATACTTTCCTCCTTTTTTGGCTATACACATCAGCTCGGGGTGGGGGGTGGGGGGTTATCTCATTGGACAGATGGCTGAAGGCATCCAGGCATTATACAAACTATCATCTCACATGAATAGCTTGAAGATAAGAGCAATTTTTTGACCCTGATTTCCCTCAGGACTCATTTCCCCAGGAAATTATGACCATACATTCTGACAACATGTCACTTGTCTGGTATATCAATAAACAAGAGGGAACACAGTATTAACCCTATTTGAGGAGGCTATACGAAGCTGGGAATTAGCCATGCTGAGCAACTCAGCAACTGCTTTCTTACTGTTACTTCATCTCCTGCAAGCCTGACTGTCTGGCAGATAAACTGTAGATGCCTACTACTGCCTCACAAGTGATTCCCTCAGTCCCTTCATAGCAAGGAGAAGTTTCCAGCTTTGTAAGAAGTTATGTTTTGAACTATTTGCCTCCTTAACCAACACAAAATGCAATAGTTTTTCTCACTCATCCTAACGCCAGAAATCACCCCCCATGGACACTGTTGCCTGTAAGTGGCCACTGGCTCTTCTATGCTTTTCCCTTTTCCCCTTGTGATGACAAGATTCATTCAGAAAGCAAAAAAATCACAAACTGTAGAATATTCTCATAGCACTGTTTTGACCCTGGCAGGTGTGGTTCCCCCCTACTTCCACCTCATCTTTGGCATAATCCTCTATTCTAAGAAATGATGAAAATACTTCTCAAATATCCCTTAGGAAAATCACACAAAGGTCTCTACTAAATGGCTTCTTCACTTCTAGTAGTGGCCAGTAATCCCTGTTTTTCTCAATAAATAATAGAGAACTTATTATTGTCTTAGAAACCTACTATGCAAACAACATACAGAAACAAATGGGAATGTTTTCAGGTTAGAGCACTGCCGATGAATTGGAAACATTTTCATCTCTTTTGCCTTCTGTTCTGGATTACCTTTTATGTATTTTTCACAACAGATTTATTCATCTATCAAAGTCTATTTATGTGCCATATTCAACTTTGATGGGAGCTTTATTTTCTATTTCTTAGTTCACTAAAGGTGAGTAAAGCCCCTACTAAGAGAGTCTGTATGACTTTGAGACTTTTGTTAACTACTACAGAATTTGTTCGTGGCTGCTTTTGAACTTGCAACAGAGGATTTCAGACTTTCTAGCATTATCTGTTGAATACTCATTTCACTTTTCATAAAAAATAGACTATCTTTATGTACTAACCCTCCTCCTTTATGCCTTATGCTGAAACTGAGTCAAACCTTAACAAATTCATTCAGTTACCAGCCTTTTTAGTCTCATATTCTAATTCTGGAGAGTATCTTATGTATTGTATAAATGTACAATGGTAAATGTCTAGCTGTTAGTGCAGAGGATTAAGGCTATGATCTGTTAATGAGCTGCTTCCTGTAATACAGGGTTTGATTCCCCCAGCCTCTATTTACCTATTGTGTGACTCTGGGCAATTAACTTAACCAGACAGTGGTCTGGGGCAATTAGAAAACTGAGCCTGAATCTTCAGTGGTTTTCTAGACTGCATGCTAGTAGCTACCTCAAAACCTACATGAGATTTTATGTTGTAAGACAAAATGGCTATATATATATATATATATATATATATATATATATATATATATATATATAAAGAACAATTTTTGGTCACCTTAAAAAAAATACATTCTACACTTTAACTATAACAGACCTCTTTCAATAATTCAAAAGGCTGACTCTCCTAGCTTTGACTAACTCAGTAGCCTTTTATCACTAAAGCAGCTGATGATGATATCTGTACACAATTACGCTCATTTCCCTCAGCACCACCTTAAGGCCTTCCTTTGAAGCTCTTGTTATAAAGGATATGTTCCCATTAGGGAAACCACCCAAAAGGATAGGATTAGCTTGCTAATCATTGCTGAGAAATGACCTACCCTTACCGGATATGAAAGTTGTATACTTGTCATAATAAAAGAACTGGAAAAGCAGGTTGGTACTCAGAAATATACCTGCCCACCTTCCCCCTCACCATAGGTTCATAGGTAGGTACTAGGCTATCAGCCCAAGGGCCTAAGTAAGCCTAGCAAACAAGGTTACCTGGCTTACGCCACCCAAGAAAATTAATTTCCTGTGCCCCTATCAAGCAGAGCCACAGAAGTGATCCCCGGGGTGTACTTCCTATTTACCATCCACTCATCAAGATTTTTCTTGAAGAGTGCTAATGAGGAACTTTGCTTGACATTGATGGGTAGCTTGTTTCAGAGTATAGGAAGTCTCTGGGACAGGAATCTATCCCTCCAGCATGTCATGTTTATTGTGGTGACAAGGTTTAGGTCCCTAGAGCATGTAGCTCAGAGGGATTGGGACTTCTTTAGGTGTAGCATGTCCAACAGCTCTGGGTTTAACATAGCTTTATATGTTAGGCAGAGATCTCCTTGGAGTAGGTAATATGCTACAGAGTTAAGCTGGAGTTTTTTGAGACAGTCAGTGTAGGGCATCTGTTTGAGTTCAGTAATCCTCTTTGTGAGGTACTTCTGTGGCCTTTCCAGCTGCTGCAGATGTCTTGTGAGGTACATTCAAAAAGGGGCGTTGTACTCTATAATGGGTCTAATGAGTGCCGAGTAGAGGGGAACAATGACATCTTTTTTCCTGGATGATAACCCTTTATGATGAGGTGTGCCACATAGAAGGATTTCCTGACTACTGTGGCAATGTGATTATCAAAGGAGAGACTACTGTCCACATGGGTCCCAAGGTCTCTTATCACACATTCGGCGATAAGTAGACTGCCGTTTATGTGGTAGTTCATGGGTACAGAGTTTTTACCAAAGGGGACGACAATGCACTTTTTGGCATTGAGCTTGAGGCCATGCCTCTGACACCAGGCATCTGTCTCAGTGAGGCCCTTCTGTAGGATGTCCACATCATTTGGGGACTCGACTATGGCTCCTAGTTTGCAGTCATCTGCAAACTTCATTAGCCAGAGGCCTTCTGTGTTACTTCAGAAAAGTAGATACCAAACAGGAGAGGTCCCAGGACTGAACCCTGTGGTACTCCACTTGTCAATGGTTTGAGGTCAGATTTGTAGTCTGCAACTTTTACAGTGTGGGTTCTGTCAGTGAACCAGTTGGCAACCCATCTTGTGACATAGGGATTTATACCTAGTTTAGTGAGTTTAGCTATAATTCCTGAATGGGGGATGGTGTCGAAAGCCTTGGCGAGGTCAAGACAGGCTGTGTGAACCACCTTACCCTCGTATACAGCTTTGGTGACTGCCTCAAAGAAGTCGATCAGGTTCAGAAGGCATGACCTGCCTTTCACAAACCCAAATTGGGTGGGGTCCAGAGTTTGGAGGTTACCAATGTCTTTGTTTATGAGTTCCATAGCCTTGCAGACCAGGCTCGTCAGGCTAATAGGGTGATAGTTCCCAGGATCAGTGGTGTCTCCCCCTTTGTGGAGTGGGAAAACTGTTGCTGTGTGCCATTCAGTGGGCACAAAGCCTGACGTGAGAATATGACTGAACATGGTGCTTAGGTGGGGAGCCAGTTCGTTCTGAAGTTCATGTAAAACGCAGCCAGGGATGTCATCCAGTCCCATGGAATCTGTGTTTCTGGTTTTAGAGAGTGCAGCTTTTACCTGCATAGATATGATTACAGGGACTCTGCATTCTTCCTGTATATATATAGGCCCTTTAGGGGGTGAGAGGGTGGTAAAGTTAGCACTGAACCTATCTTCCAGGGCATTGGCAATATCAGTTGGTTCTGCAATTTTTGTACCATTGTGCTGTAACTCAGAGCAGATCTGGGTGTTGCCATTGAGATTCTTGACATAGCTATAGAATGCTTTGTGGTTCCACTTAGAATCAATGGGGATTTTGTTTTCGTAGCTAGCTTTGGAGGATCTTATAAGGGATCTCAGCTACTTACTGAGGCTGACCAGGGAGCTCCTCCACTCATGGGATTTTACTCTCTTTTGCAACAGTTTCTTCCTTTTGTTGTAGAGTTTGTTTATAGCAGGGGACAACCAGATTGGCTTCCTTTTTTTTGGAGAGTAGAGTCTTGGTTCTGTTTGGGATAGCACAATCCATGCACTCATGTAAGTGCTTATAGAGTGCATTTGTGTAGGATTCAGCAGTCATAACTGTATTGACCATCTGCATGGGTGTCATGAAGTTCGCCACTTCTGTCTTAAGAAGCATGAAGTTGGCTTTGGAGACATTTTTTACCATAGTTTCCTTAATGGTGGGTGGGGGGGCGGGATGCAGATATCTAGGATGATTAGCTTATGGTCAGATTTGACCAACAAGGAGTTGACTTCAGGTGTGGAACACTGGTCAATCATGTTGGTAATCACTAGGTCTAGGAAATTGTTGCCTCTGGTGGGGGTGGGGATAAGTTGATCCAGGGCATTGGAATTTATGAATTCCAGAAAGCGTTGAGCAAAGGAGTTGGTACATGAGTAGTTTTCCCAGTTAATGGTGGGGTAGTTGAAATCGCCCATTATTAGGGTGTTTGATTTAACCCTAATATTTTCCAGTATATGAAGAAAAGAGGAGTGGGATTCCTGGGGCATGGTGGAGGATCTGTAGCAAGCTACAATTTGGATTGCAGTTTTGCCCAGACTTAGTTGCACTTGGATAACCTTGGATGCATTATGCTGCGCAACTAGCCTGGAGGTCTGGATAACGTTAATGAATATGGACACACCTCTGCCTTTGGTGTTCTGGTCCAGGTTAGATGGCCGAAAAGTGTGGCATGAGTTATATCCTGGTAATGCAGGGGTGCTTTCTAGAGCCTTGAACCAGGTCTCAGTCACTACACAGATATCAATGTTCTCCATTTTAAGGAGTGCCTCGAGTGAGTGCATTGTGAGATTTAGACTTCTAGCATTGAGTAGCATTACCCTCAGTTTTTGCTTGCCTGTTCCTGTTACGGTGGTGAATTTGTCATTTGAATCTTGCCTAAAAAAGGCACTATTGGGGCGGCAAGACCCTTAGCCAGAATCCCAAGGGCAACAGGTGCAGGCCATCTCTGGCAAAGCATCATGATCTGTCTACCATGTCTTCCCAGGCAGACAGATACTGGATCCCCTTAGAATGACACTAGAAGCTTAGCCAATTGTTGAAGTCAATCATTTTGTCCTTGTACTGCAGTATCATTCTGGGCGATGGCAGGATGCTACTCAGGGCTAGGGTCATACCTGCCTGGGCTACAGAATGGGAGAGCTCTTCCATGTCTCTTTTCATGTAGTCCAGGGAGGTACATCTCAGGTCGTTCACACCAACATGGACAATGACAGAGTCATATTTGTACTTGTTGTGGAGTGACCTGAGTGTGTGGGTTATGTGGTGGATCCTGGCACCTGACAGGCAGCGGAAATCAGTGTGCCTGACTATAGAGTCACCTATGACTAGTGTGTTGGGTACATTCTTTTGCCTTATGGGCTGTGGTTTATTGGCACACTGAGTCTGTGGGCTGTGTGTCATTTGGGTTGTGTTGGGGGTGGAAGTTGCTTGTGTTTCTGCTTTGGAGGTCTCTGTTGCTTGAGTAGATTATTATTTAGAGTCTCCATGAATGTTTTGTGTTTCTATGTGTGGATTTTGGTGGTGGAGGTTTAGTGGGACTATGTGATGAGTGTGGTGTCATGCAAGTGTTTACCTTCTCCTCTTGACTGTCAAGTTCAGTCTTGGTTGGAGAGAGCTTTACCTCCAGTTTGGCTAGATAAGTGCATCTCTCACAGGTTGTGGTGTTGGGTGGTAGGAGGAGAGGGTTGTCTGTGTACATGAGGCAATTGCTACATTGCCCCAAGATGCCCAGATTCATCAGATAGACTGAAGAGAACACTGGGAGAAAGAAAGCTTTGCCATTGTTTATTAATCAACTTCACATGACTAACCTCAGAGCTGGAGAGGCTAGGCACAATGATGCACTATGACCTATGGGTTTCTTAAAGGACTAACTATATAATAATTCTATTGCCTATAGCCTTAATCAGAACCATAGCTAAGTCAGCTGGCACCATGTGCAGTTTTCTGATCAAGCATCCACCTCACCTCAAAGCTGATGAGGAAAAATAGCTCTTCTGCTGTAGAAATCTCCTTGATACAAATGTAAAAAGCACCTTGCTACAGTTAACTCACCAGACATTGAGCACTTTAGCTCTACAGCCATGAATGCAGCAGTAGCATTCATTTATGATGTCACAGTATCCTTGTGGTTTCATACAGCAATGCCAGTACTGTGCTCCCACAACATCAGCACATATCCATCATGCCACCCAACAACTTGCACCGCCAACAGCCACCACCTTCGCTCCACCCTATTTACAGATCTGGCCTTAGTCCTGAGTATTACTGAAGAGTGGCCTGCTCTTCCAGATCTATCATTATGGTAACTATATGACTTTCATTTATACCATTTATAGATACAATACTTCCACTGTTTGACATACCCGGTGCTTTTAGAACTGAAACTAGGTCAACAATAACTGGACAGCACTGTTGAAAGTTTCCTGAAAGTATGAGTTTTAAGTACAGGAGGATGACACCATTGTGGTTACAGGCTAATGGCCTTGTGTTAAAATGTATGCACATACACAGAAAGTCATAAAAGTAGCATAGAACAAAAAACTCTGGAAAACAACATGCACCAACCTTTATTAAAGAGGGTAGAGCAGTTAGACACACACTACCACACAACTTTCTCCTACACAAACCCTGTTAAAAAACAAATTGCAAATTTAAGTTTCTATCCTATATCCTCACCAGAACAACTAACATTCATATAATGAGGAGCCAAGAATCTGAAGAAAAAAAAAAGAATTAATGAGTATGTAGAAAGGAAAAGACAATGTACGCACCATAGTTTGAATGTAGGAGATAACATACTAAAAAAGCAAATGAGACCAACAAAAAATTCCAGTCTCGTAGAAAATTATTGTTATAAGCTATGCCAACGATACAGTAGTTACTGCTAGTAAAAGTGACATAAAGTAACCAGTGTTCATTTTTCAGAAAGATTAAAGTTAACAGTTAGTGCAAGCTGGAGTTTGAATTTCAACAAAATTCCACAGAACTTTTGATAATAATTATGTAGCTAGAGATATATCTAGTGAAGTAAGAAAGACGCCAGTATTCAATAAAATCCTTGCAGGCTCCATGTAGAGCCTACACAGAATGTACCCAAGTACATGGCCATGGTTCCCCCTCGGTAGCACTTCATGCATATTAATCATGCCTCGCTGCCAAGGGAGAGCATAGTAACAGCGATATTGAATCCGTGTAGGCAGAAGTGTTGAGGCTAGTCAGATGTTATGTAAATGGTGAAGTTCGCTCTAATGTTCCCTGCTGCTATTGAAATGTGTTGTGAATTAATAATTTGTGTTTTAAATGTCTATTTTTTTCTTGAACTATTTATTTGTTTATTAATTTTTTTATTTAATGTCCGTTTGCATGGCACGGTACAGTGTGGAGTGCAGCAATGCCAAGCCACGCTTACACATAGACATCAGACACTTACCAGACATCTAAAAATAGAAACTGGATGTAATTATTTATTTCTGCTTTTGTTTAAGCCTGTTTAAGCCCATTTAAGTGGTGCGCCACTGCGGCTTAGTAGCATATGTGAAGGTAAACTAGTTTGTATATTATCCAAGTAGCTAAATGGGTAGAGTGACAGCCTAAAGCTTCATAGGTTCTGGGTTCAAGTCCTTAACACACATATCTTTTGTTTAATGCAATGTACATTTTTTTTTTACTTTAAAAACAAAAGTTTTACATTTGGGGTAAGCTGCACAGTGCTAAGTACTGCTTAAATGTGTTTAATGGCTACTACTGTTTGCGCATTGCTAAGCTTCGCAAAAAACACTGTTGTGAGAGTTTTCGCAAGGTTCAGCTCCGCTTAGCTGGTTTGCGAGCTGCTAAGCACCGCAGCACTTTTTTAATGTTGCTGAATGACATCTAATGGCAGGAAAAAAGCCTATTTTAAGGGCAATTGGCAGGAATTCTGCAGAATTTGTTGGAGCCTCTCTAACTGACAGTATGCCAGGTGGTGTTGGAGAGAGTGCACGCTTTTGGGCACAGAGATGGGGAGTGTAGGAGTCCAGGGTTTTTGTTGGGCTCCTGATAAGCAGTTATGAACCTAGGCTCTGCAGGGCAGTTACCAGGGCTGAGGCCTGAAATCAGTTCACCAGGGAACATACCAGTGGTGCTAGTATCCCCCGCACTGGTGAGCAGTGTCATCATCACTACGATGACCTGAAGCGTAGAAAGATGGAAACTTTGGACACCTGGGTCCAAGAGGCCAGGGCTGGGCATGCCCAAGACATATGTAGGTATTTTTTCCACAGTTTTACCAAAATGCAAGTTTACCAAAATGCAAGCTGAATGTGTGCAAAATTGGTATGCATAATGGCGTGCTTCTCTCCCAACAGCTGCAGCTGAGAGGACTCGCAACATTCATTCCCATCCCAGGCACCTTGCCAGGTTGCCCCATGAGTGTGGTAAGTACAGATATATTATGCTAACTGTAGTGCAATAAGCAATAAAGAATAAAAAACTGTACTGCAATAAAGAATAAACAATAAAAACTGTAGTGCAATAAATGGGCAGTTAGAACTGTAGTGCAATAAATAGGCAATTAAATCTGTAGTGCAATAAATGAACAATAACAACTGTATTGCAATAAACAACAAACAATAACAATAACAGTAGGCCAAATGTATAAAACCGGATTGTAGTGTCATAACAAAAGTACACTTGAGCTGTATGCATTGCTTGTTTATGGTAAGGTTGCTGCAGTCAAGTGTAAAACTGTAATAGCTGTAGAATGCAAAACTAATGGCCTGAAAAATGTATTGCTCAACTCATATAATGGTTCAAGGGTGTCTCCAGGCCAATTTCAGTCACATAATGCTTTCATTTCTTTCCACTCCAAGGAACAAAAGGTATATGTATGAGGTAGCCCATATTATGAGCAGATATTGTGTATACGTTTCACAGAAAATTATCACCAATACCAATAAAGTGTTAAGCAGCATTGTGGTTTCCTAAATAAATCTGTGTTAATATTTGTAGTAAGGCTGTATTCATTGCATGTCTGTTCTACTGTCACTGCAGTCAAGTGTAAAACTGTAACAGCTGTAGAATGCAGAAGTAACAGCCTGAAAATGCATTGCTCATCTCATAGTACTGTTCAAGGCTATCTCCAGGCCAGTATCAGTCACATAATGCTCTCCTTTCCTCTCACTCCAGGAACAAAAGGTATATGGGTGAGGTAGCCCACTTTATGGGCAGATATTGTGTGTAGACTTTACAGATAATAAACAACAGTACCAATAAAGTGTTAAGCCGTGGTGGTACAGTGGTAGCATTGTTGCCTCACAGCAAGAGGTTCTCCCATTCAATTCTCGGCTGGAGCGCCTTCTGTGTGGAGTCTGCATGTCCTCCCTGTGGTTGAGTGGTGTTCGAAAGACATGTGTGAATGGGCGTGCCTTCATTGAAGGTTGGGCGTCGGGCTGGCACCTCGGCACCGTAAAAATCTACTGCCAATCATTAGCGGACCAGAGTTCCGCTGTGGCAACCCCTAACCAGGAAAATCCGAAAGAAGAACAACCAATAAAGTGTTAAGCAGCATTGTGTTTTCCTAAATCAGTCTGATTTAATATTTGCAATAGGACTGTATTCATTTGCATGTGTGTTCTAAGTTGCTGAAGTCAATTGTTACATTATTTGCAGATGTCCCCTGTAGTCACAGCTTTTGGGTTTTGCTCCCATGCCTGCCAACTAAGGCATGACGGCTGTCTATTATACATAATATACACAAAATTACTGCTCAACTGTCACGAGTTTTTGTAATGTAATTACAACTGCCTAATCTGTCTGTTCCATGATTACCAGATAAAGGATTTGCAACGAGTGTCCAAAGGAAGGTCAGAAACCAAGCCCTTTAAGTAAGCACAAGCACTTTATTCACAATAACGCTAAAAAACAAAAAATACGTTTTCGACACAAAATCCAAGTCTTCATCAGAAGTGAACAATTAACAGTCATCACTGAAACACTTTTATACCTTTCCTGTTGTGCAAATTTAATAATAATTGATCAATCAAATTAGTTAATTGAACAACTAGTATAAATAATAAAATACATAAAATCATTTGTTAAACTTTCCAAGTTAAAATATATGGTTTTGAAATACTGTCCATAAATAAATATATATTGATTCAACAGTTTAAACTTTGAAATTAAAATTATATATCATAAAATAACATTTAATTAATTTAATTTTAAAACAATCTCCTTTTAAATTACTATGTGGTTAAACATATCTCCTAAAAACATTGTGTATAGTGCCATCTTGTGGCTATACTTCACATCACAGTTTGGCTGCCCTTAATTTTAAAACTGAAGAAATGGAAATCATATCATTTAAACCTGGTGGTTTTGTGGAATCTAAAATAATTTGCCAAAATAACTCCCTATATTCAAGTTTGGCCTCCCACATGCCCCCTCTTAATTCCTTGGGTACAATTTCCAAAACATAAAAAAGAAATTTAGCCTGCGGACAAGTCAAAGTGTGTCTGTAAAGGGCATTTTTATTGTTTTGCTTCCTAATTTCGTAACTGTGTTCATAAATACGGTTTCTTAACTTTCTCTCAGTTTTTCCTATATAAAAAGAAGTGCAAACCTTACAAGTAGCAATATATACCACACCATTGGTATTACAGTTGGAAAAACATTTACTGGTAATCTCCCTGTCTCTTGATGCAACTAAGATACTACCTTCGTTAAGTATTAAGGGGCATTGTGGACAAGTACCACATTTAAAAGTACTTGGTCTTTGTGAAGAGATGTTGACCTTTCCAAACTCAAAAAGTTGTTTGAAATTTAAATCTTTACGATATATAAATGTAAGTGTTTTATTTTTCAATACCTCTAAATCAGAAATCTCAGTAAACCTATTCCATTCTCTGGTTATAATCTGTTTCACCACTCCTGCATCTCCAGAAAAATCCATAATGTATGCATCATCCCACTTTTTCCCTTCTTGGGTATGAATGCTCGTTCCTTTAACCTCCTGGGTAGGTTTTCCAAGAATAGGGGAAAATCTATTTTTCCTTTCCTGAACCACTAAATCAATTACTTCTTGTAGTAAGGAATTTGGATAACCTCGTTTGCTAAACATTTCCATTAATTTTGCACACTCAGTTAAAAAATCATCATTGCCAGAGGTCATTCTGCTGACCCTAACAAGCTGTCCCTTAACCAGATTCCTTTTCTGAAAATGATGATGACTACTCTTATAATGTAAATAAGAATTGGAAAATGTTTCCTTTCGATAAATACTGGATGAAAAAACACCTAATTTCTTCCTAATACAAACATCCAAATAGGTAAGGTTGTCTGTATTATAAGTATAAGTAAAGTCCAAGAAGTTTGGTTCTGGTTTTTGGTTATTGAAGACTCGCATACATCTTTCGTTTTGGTTTCAGATAAAGGATTACCTGGAATGCAATATATTTTCAAATCCATTTACAGAACACCTTGATAGTTATGTAAGTCCACATTATGTGAAACTGTTCCATGTATTTGTGTACCTGCATTTGTTAATGCTTGGCCCATATTGTCCCATGCTAACAGCTTGAGAGTATATCCATGTTACATCAGCTATAGAGGAATTGTAGTCACTGTACTCACAACTGACACTGCACACCTGCAGAAGTATGTAGTAGCACTCTGTGTAGTAATATCACCTGCAAGGTAACTAATGGTATGTTTTTCTCTCTCTCCACACCCCTTATCTTCTTTAATTTATTATTGTTATTTATTATTATGATTTAATATTAACATGTTTTGTTAAATCAACTGTTTTTTGGCCTTATGGTTTAATTCATACTGGCTTGCTGTTAACATACTTACTGTTATGTTACTTAATGTTGTGTTACACATAATATACCTTAATATGTTGGATTAATAAATATTATGTTCCATTCTGTTAATACTACATTGGTTTGGTTTTTACTAAACTTAACTTATTGTTATAACTACTTTACTAAAACGCATCAAGGTTGGCTGGTTCTTCATGATCTGCCTACCTTGCCTCCTCTGGCAGTGGCACCAGGTCCCAGCACACCTGCAACCCAGCCTGGTGATGCCCCCTCTGCTGTCCCTGCACTACCTGCAGCATTGAGTAGTACTACCCCTCTGGGAGTCGTGGTGGAGGGGGAGTTGTCATCCATGATGAACTGCCAAGTTTGGTGTGCAGGATCATCTTCTGTGAGTTAGGATGATGCCTGCACTGGATAGAGAGCATGCTGGCCACCCTGGAGCAGCAGGCTCACCCTGGAGCCCAGCCTCCACCGCTACCACCCTCGGGGCAGTGATGGAGCAGTGTCAACAGTCCCATAGGTGGGGATGTGAGTCATGCTGCTACCTTGTGGAGGCACATTGGACTGAAATTCCACAACACCCTCTCCAGTGAAAGCATTCACCCCCCTCTTGTGTTACTCACCACCCCTGCCTGCTGTCTTCATTATCATCAGCCCCCTTTTTCCCATTTTTTCTATATGGGGTTGGGGTATCATGTTAACTGTCACCAACTCTCTCAATTCAGTGCCACACTCCTGCCTTCTTCAACACTCATGCCTGACTGTCGCAGATCTTCTTTCACACAATCCATCCACCTCCTTGCTTCCTCTTACCTTCTTACTGTCTGTCCCAAATCTTCCTCACCAGATAGTCTTCCGCTTTTCTACTCATGTGCCCAAATGACCATAATCTGTTCTCTTTGATCTTTTCTGCAATTGGAGCTACTTTGGCTTCTACTCTTATGTCCTCATTTCTTCGTCTGTCCCACAGTGTGCATCCTACCACCTTTCTCAGGCACTTCATTTCCATCACCTCTAGCTTCTTCAACTGTTCTGCCTTTACTGCCCAGGCTTCTGTACCATACAGTAGTACTGGTCACACCACTGTCTTGTACACCTTACTTTTCAGCTTCTTTGGCATTCTTCTGTCATAGACTACACCTAATACTCTATGCCAGTTGGCTGCAGCCAATCAGATTCTATCTTTGACCTCTCCATTCAGACTACCCTTCTCCTCAACCACCCCTCCCAGATACTTGAAGCTGTTTACCTGTTCCACTATCTTCCCTTCTATCTCTATTCTCAGCTTCTTCTGATTTCCCCAGTTTGCTGCCATTATCACTGTCTTATCTTTATTTAGTTTCATCCAATTTGCCTTCAGATCTGTATTCCATTCTCCTATCCTTTGCTGAAGTTCTAGCTCAGAGTCTGCCTGTACCACCACATTGTCTGCATACAGCAGCTTTGTTGATCTGTCCCCTCCAACCTGTTTGCTAATGTAGCCCATCACCAGTATGAACAGCAGTGGGGTCAGAGCTGAACCCTGGTGTACACCCACTCCCACTGGGAATCCCTCTTTGAGGCATAGCCTGCACTAATTCTACAAATGTTTCTGGGACTTCAAACCACCGCAGTACTGCCTAGATCAGCTTTCTTGGGACCTTGTTATATGCTTTCTCTAAGTCTAGGAATGCCCAGCTGGACTCTGTACTCATCTCTAGCTTCTTCTCAAGTATCTGTCTCAATGCAAACATCAGGTTAATTGTGCTGCATCCTGATCTGAATCCAAGCTGCTCATCTCCCATCTTACATTCTACTACTCTGCATATCCATTTATCAATCACCCTCTCCAGAACTTTTATGCAATATGGTAGGAGCTTGATGCCTCTGTACTGCCCACAGTTGTGTATGTCCCCTTTGTTCTTGTACACTGACACAAGTAAGCTTATTCTCCAGTCATCTGGGATATGCTTTTCTCTCCACACTGCTATTAGTACCCTTAGGAGCCATTTTCCCCTATCTCACCCAGCATCTTTATCATATCTGCTGTGACCTCATCTGAGCCTACTGCTTTCTCTGACTTCATCTTCCTTAGTGCTGTTCTTACTTCTTCTAAGGTGGACTCCTCTTCTTCTCTCATTGTAGGCTGTTTCTGGGGCAATACAGCTTCTGTGGGGTTTTCTTCATTCAGAAGCTGCTGGAAATATGCCTTCCATCTGCCTTTGAATTCCTGTGAACTGGTGAGCAGGTTGTTGCTGGCATCCCTTATGAAGGGTGCCTATCTTCTTTATCTTTCGGTCTTTGCCTTGCAACCTGATATAGTTTCTTTGTAACCCTTACTGAGTCACTTTCCAGAAGTTGGTAGAGTGCCTCCAATGCCCTATTCTTTGCTATTGCAACTTCTTTCTTAGCTTCTTTGATAGCCAACCAGTAGTCCTTCCTAGCGTGGTCAGTCTTTTCTATCTCCCTCTTCTTCCTGCACTCCATCTTTCTTTTGATGACTTCCTGGACTTCTGCATTCTGGCACCAGCTTTCCTTATGTACCTTATTTCCATACCTGGGTCAGCCACATATATTTTTTGTAGTCCTAGCACATGCTGTTTTAGGCACTGCCACTCTCTGTCTTGTCTGTCTGAAAAAGCTTCCTTACATTACCAACTTACAACCCCCACATGTACCTATACCCCTTCCCCAAAATTCCACTCTCACCTTAAAAAAATTGGCTTCTGTCCCCCCAAAAAAAATATCATCTCATACATAGCTCTCCATTTTGCACACTTGTTGACTGGACAGACATCATTTGGTCCAATTGGCTTACCAACACAATTATGTTGTCCTCCTCTCACTAGGGTTGAGAGTCCAAAGTCATCTACAAAGTCTGTCAAAGTGCACAGTTGTTTCTGTACAAGCAATGGATAGCTATGATGCTTTCTTACACCCTTCCTGCACATACCTACCTGCCTTTCACTATGTTTTTCCCCCTGCTTGCACCCCATTTCACCACTTTCCTATCTCCCCATTTTTCTTTTCTTTATATATTTTTAGCCCAACGCTGCATCTCGCCACTTCACATAGCTTTGCTTAGCTCAGCTAAATGGAGCTATATTGATATATTTGTTTTAACTGATAATAAAAATGTACAAAATAAACACCTGTTCCATATTTTCAACTCAAGAGCATCACACCTGTAGACCACTGCATTAACCGGCCATGCCACACAGCTGTTAATTAAAACAGATGGTTTAAGCAAAACATAGTAATTGCAACTTACACTCATTAAGAGTGTTTAAGCAGAGCTACGCATCATGCCAACTTGCTTAAAGAGTAATGGGAAAAGTGGGAATGCACCTTGGAGTCTAGTGCAAGAGTACCCCACTAGAAAGTCAAACACAGAATAATATTTGTAAGTGAGGTCTCTAACAGCGGGTAAATGTTCCCTTTTATCAGCAACATTTACAAATACACCTACTAAGGCATTACTGGCAAAATAAATGTTCAACTGGGATTCTGGTGTAGAAATACATCCTCATAAAGCCATGCACATAATGATGGCTGTAAAAAAGTATATCATAGCCTGTATGTGTGTCCTTATATCTTGCAAATACAGCTGCTGTAACAGTGACTTAGTAGCTCAGTCTGTTAAATGCCTTGTAAGCAGTACATTTTGCCACTCACAGTCCTGGGTTCAATTCCAGTGGTGTGTAGCATTAAATTACATTATTGTGAAGGCAACAATTAATGACTGAGTCATGCACTCTTTATCCACACAATGCATTTCAAATGAAATGCCTGCTTTTCACTGATGGAAGTCACAGTCCTGCATATAGGAACAAACTTCACATATCCATATACCAAAACTATAAATTTATAAAGTGTCATGTCATGCATTAATATGCATTCACAGAAGATTTTAACTCAGGTAATGCAAATGAGGCCCACTGATATCAGAATGCAGTACACAATTCTTTCAAACTCACAGTGCAGATTAGCACAGCTGCACAACTAACATACACATATTAAGACCTGCTTGTAGCAAAGACTGCCAGCATACACATTCCACATGAGTACCAGACTGTAACAGGTGGCCTGACAGTTGCCCAAATGGTGGATATAATGTTATATTTATCCACTATGTTGCTCAAGGCACAACAAACATGTTGCCTAGTACTCTATTAATAATACCATTGCATAACATACTTACCTTAAACACATGCCTCAGTTGGAGTGGAATGGGTACCCTCACACTGGCTCTGCCTCTACAACAAGGCTGACACAGCTCCCACTGTTACTCCTACAGCTTTTTGTCCTCCAAAGTGTTCACACTCGCTGCCTATGCCCATTATCTGCAGCAGCAGCTGCAGCCTGTAGCACACATATCTCTATGTAAAAGTAGCTGCTACAGACCTACCCTCTGCAATGACATAGTGTCCTCACCCCAGTAATGTCCAGCACAACATATCAGAAATGGCTTCTAATCTACACAAAGGCCTTATATCTTGTACAGTGATTACATGCCATTGGCTGATAGTAGTCCAAATCAGCTGTGTTGGCTGCAATTAGCATTTCAGAACCACAGATTGGTTAAGAGGCAATCACCTGCTATTTTGAAGCATGTTAAAAGGCAAACTTGCTGGCTATGGGGAACCATTCTGTATGATACTTTCTGCACACAAAACATGCATTTACAAAACTTAAATATCACCACATATCAACAGAGGAGTTTTCCATGCCAGCAGGTATGTAACCTTTTTTCTTTACATCAGGATGCAGATGTGTAAATATACTTATGAGTAATAGGGATTACAGCATTAAGCCTTTCTTTGAACTGTGATAATGACATATCATTGATCTCCAAATTTGTTACACCTACAAAGAACATGCAATACATCAGGGGTGGAATGTTTTTTGTCAATGTGGCACACTGGTCTCATGGGACTGTCCTTTTATAGTGGTTGTAATAGCACACTGCTATTTGGCAATCTTGTTTTGACATATTATCAGAGGGGGTTACCCCTAGGGGACACACTACAATACACTCCAGTGCTGCGTGTATGATCATACAGCAATATCTGTCATGGTACATATGGGAATAGCTGACTATCACTAGTATCTTAGGTGTATCCATATGCTTAGTATGTTTGCACACAGTGGAATATGACATGTGTGGTCAAGCAGTAGATACTGCCAGCCATTCTGTTCTTGCTGTATTTCTACATACTGTACTTCCATGTATGTGATCCTGACATGTGTTCCCATTCTGTTGTCTTTCAGGAAACATGTAGCCAAGACGCCGTGCACCTTTCACAGATGCAGAGAATGATATTATACTTGAAGACCTCTTGCAACACCATGAACTTCTACTGTCCAGGGGGAGGCAAAACAGGGAACAGCAGGCAGAATTGTGGGCTGACCTTGTCTGTGATGTGAATGCCACAGGTCAACAGAGTAGGGCATATGTGCAGGTTCAACACCACACAATGGACATGATCAATGCTGCATGCAGAAAACCAGCAGATGTAGTCAAGGATCGTGGCATCACCAATGGAGGGCCTGCAGTGGAACAACCACTCTCAGCCACTGAGGAATTCCAGGCAAACCTAGGCACACACAACATCACCCAGATATCCATCACACCATACATCATGGATATGTGTGCCACAGTTTCCATGGCAGAGGAGCATGCAGGTAAGCTTAGTTTGATCACCATTGCAGTATTGTAGCATTCATTGTGTCATGGTGCACATACTCTTACATGGGTGCCAGGTCTGTGTTCTTTTTCTTTAGGGGGGATAACTGCAGTTTCACTCTCATGCTCAGATGTTGACCAATATAACAATTAACGCAGTCACTACAGTAAATGTGAAATATATGGATGTATTACCTTGTTGTGGTGCAACATCCAGTGGTACACACATTATCTCTCCCTCAACTTTTCACAGGTCCATCAGGTATCAGACAATCCCAGAAAGCATGGCACTGTATTTTTATAGATGTAGGTTTACAGCAATGTAATCCCTAAAGTGTCATTCCAGGCCTCCTGCCTGGATTGGTGTACTGTCTGCATGATTGGCAACTGCACAGATATTTTCTGACTGTACACATGTTGCAGTCATATGTACGCATGTTACAGTCATATGTCTATCTTCAGAATGAACTGGCTCCCCACTTAAGCACCATGTTCAATAATAGCCTCGCATCAGGCTTTGTGACCACTGAATGGCGCACAGCAACAGTTATCCCACTCCACAAAGGGGGAGCCACCACTGATCCCGGGAACTATAGACCTATTAGCCTGATGAGCCTGGTCTGCAAAGCCATGGAACGTATCATCATGGAACTCATAAACAAAGACATTGGTAACCTCCAAACTCTGGATCCCACCCAGTTCGGGTTTGTGAAAGGCAGATCATGCCTCCTGAACCTGATCAACTTCTTTGAGGCAGTCACCAAAGTCGTAGATGAGGGTAAAGTGGTTCACACAGCCTATCTTGACCTCGCCAAGGCTTTTGACACCATCCCCCATTCTGGAATTATAGCTAAACTCAATAAACTAGGCATAAATCCCTACATTACAAGATGGGTTGCCAACTGGCTCACTGACAGAACCCACACTGTAAAAGTTGCAGACTCCAAATCTGACCTCAAACCAGTGACAAATGGAGTACCACAGGGTTCCATCCTGGGACCGCTCCTGTTTGGTATCTACTTCTCTGAAGTACAGGCTAACACAGAAGGCCTCTGGCTAATGAAGTTCGCAGATGACTGCAAACTAGGAGCCATAGTCAAGTCCCCAAATGATGTGAACATCCTACAGAAGGGCCTCTCTGAGACAGATGCCTGGTGTCAGAGCCATGGCCTCAAGCTCAATGCCAAAACGTGCAGTGTCATCCCCTTTGGTGAAAACTCTGTACCCATGAACTACCACATAGGCAGCAATCTACTTAACACCGAATGTGTGATAAGAGACCTTGGGACCCATGTGGACAGTAGTCTCTCCTTTGATAGTCACATCGCCACAGTAGTCAGGAAGTCCTTCTACGTGGCACACCTCATCATAAAAGGGTTCTCATCCAGGTAAAAAGAGATCATCGTTACCCTCTACTCATCACTCATTAGACCCATTATAGAGTACAACACCCCTTTTGGAATGTACCTCACAAGACATCTGTAGCAGCTGGAAAGGCCACAGAAGTACCTCACAAAGAGGATTACTGGACTCAAACAAATGCCCTACACTGACCGCCTCAAAAAACTCCAGCTTTACTCCATAGCATATCGCCTACTCAGAGGTGATCTCTGCCTAACATATAAGGCTATGTCAAACCCAGAGCTGTTGGACATGCTACACCTAAAGAAATCCCAATCCCTCAGAGCTACATGCTCTAGGGACCTAAACCTTGTCACCACAATAAACAGGACATGCTGGAGGGATAGATTCCTATCCCAGAGACTTCCCATACTCTGGAACAAGCTACCCATCTATGTCAAGCAAAGTTCTTCATTAGCACTCTTCAAGAAAAATCTTGATGAGTGGATGGGAAATAGGAAATACACCCCGGGGATCACTTCTGTGTGTGTGCTCATCAGTGGCACAGGAAAATAACTTGCTTGGGTGGCATAAGCCAGGGAACCTTGTTGGCTAGGCTTGCATAGGCCCTTGGACTGATAGCCTAGTACCTACCTATGAACCTATGAACCTATGTATCTCTTGTAGGTGTGACCACACTGATAGATGTGACAGTATTGTCAGGACATTACAGATTGCCATATGTTAACTGTGCAGAGTCTTCACAAATGTCAACAGTGTACCTCATTATTGCTGATGACATTGCTGGGTAAAGACCTTTTCTTTACAAGTAAATACATATGTTTGTGGGAAAGGTAATGTCCTCATGTCCTACTATATGAGGTTGGGGGATAAACAGGTCTGTAATACTGACAACAGAGTATAGAGCTGTACATATATTGCAACATAGTACTGCAGAGCATAATAGTGTCAGTATTAATGTACTGCTTATTCCTTTCTTATCACATGTGACTGGTTGGTTGGTCTCTGTCCCCTACACAGCCTGATGTCAGTGTCTCTTCAGACTCTGATAATGATGGCAGCCACAGTGAGGCACAGGTGGGGGGTTACAAGGGCTGAATTTGTCCCAGAGGTTGACATCATTCTTCTGCCCTCATTGTCACCACACACAGTCAATATGCCTACATATACCCAATCCCCAGAGGCCACAGATATTGGACCGTCAGAGGGGGGGGACATTGAACAGGAAAGTGTGGCAACTATGGCTCCAGTGAGTGTAGACACTGGCCATAGCCAGAGAGCTGGTGAGGTTTCACACAGGCGGATTGGTAGGGGTGCTCATAGGAGGCCTGCTGTCCTTCCACTACCTGTTACAGGTGTCACATCACAGGTCACTCTGCATATGTTTCAGGCTGTCATGGAGGCACAGGCACATTCTGAAAGAAACTCCAGACATATACTCATGGTTATGGATGAAGCACAGTTTCATAGTTTCATAGTTTCATAGTATAGTACTAGGCTATCTGCCCTGGGGCATTTGTAAGCCTAGCCATAGTGATGTGGCTTTTGCCACCCCATGAAATGGTACAAAAATGTACAGAATAAATCTAGAATACTGTGCCTCTGTCTGGTAGTGACACAGTGAAGGTCCCCTTATATAATAGAATTAGTTTACTGTGCCCCTGTCTAGCAGTGACACAGATGTGACCCCTGGGGTAAACTTACGATCTCCCATCCACTCATCAAGATTTCTCTTGAAGAGAGTCAGTGAGGGGCTTTGCCTAATACGAACTGGGATCCTGTTCCAAAGCATGGGAAGCCTCTGGGTTATGAATCTATCCCTCCAGCATGTCCTAGTCATACTTGTGCCGAGGTTTAAGTCTTTAGCTCTCGTGGTCCTGATGGATTTGGATTTTTTGAGGTGGAGCATGTCCATCAGATCCTGATTGGACATGGCCTTGTCGTCAGGCAGAGATCACCTCTGAGCAGGCGGTATGCTACTGAATAGAGCTGAAGTTTCTTTAGTCTGGCAGAATAAGACATATGTTGGAGACCCTTGATCCTTTTGGTGAGGTACTTTTGTGGTCTCTCCAGCTGTTGCAAGTGCGGGTGAGGTACATACCAAATGGGGCATTGTACTCAATCATGGGTCTGATGAGGGAGGAATATAGGGGTACAATGACATCCTTGGATCTGGATGTGAAACCCTTCATGATGAGGTGTGCAAGGTAGAATGTTTTTCTAACCACTTTGGCAGCGTGGGTGTCAAATGAGAGGTCGCTGTCTACTTGGGTCCCTAGGTCTCTGATTACTTTTTCCGTACTCAGTGGGTTGCTGTCCATGTGATAATTTGTGGGTACTTTGTTTTTCCAAAGGGATGACTATACATTTTTGGCATTTAGTTTAAGGCCGTGACTATGGCACCAGTTGTCCGTTTCAGTGAGGCCTTTTGTAGGATGTGTGTATCTGCTGGTGTATCGACTATGGCCTAGTTTGCAGTCATCTGCAAACTTTGTCAGCCACAGCCCTCCCATGTTTGCTTTAACATCTGAGAAATAAATGCCGAACAAGAGGGGTCCCAGGACAGATCCCTGTGGGACACCACTTGTGACTGGCTTTGAGTCTGACATTGCTCCAGCGATTTTAACTTTATGGGTTCTGTCCTTTAGCCAGTTTGCAACCCATCTAGTGACATAAGGGTTTACTTTTAAGCTGTTTAGCTTATCTATGATGCCTGAGTGGGGTATTGTGTGAAGGCCTTAGCCAAGTCCAGGTATGCTGTATGGACTGCTTTGCCCTCATCAATGGCTCTAGTGACTGTTTCAAAAAAGTCAACTAGGTTTAAAAGGCAGGATCTGCCCTTTACAAAGCCGAACTGGGTGGGGTCAAGCATCTGTAGGTCCCCTATGTCTCCGTTTATGAGTTCCATAATGATTCTTTCCATAGCTTTGCAGACCAGGCTAGTCAAGCTTATGGGGCGGTAGTTTCCAGGGTCTGTAGAGGCACCCGGCCTTGTGGAGTGGGACCACTGTTGCTGTGCGCCAGTGTTCAGGTACATATCCCGAAGTAAGGCTAAGGTTAAATAGCATTTTTATGTGTGGGTTTAGCTCCTCTTGGAGTTCACGTAACACGCACCCGGGATACCATCAGGTCCCATTGATGCTGTGTTTTTTGCTTTGTTTAGGGCGGTTCTCACTTGGACATCTGAGATGACAGGGAGATTACATTCAGCTGGGATAAGTATTTCTTCTTTTGGGGGTGAAGGAGGCGAGAAATTTGCACTGAACCTGTCAGCCAGAATGTTAGCAATATCTGTGGGTTCAGTGTATTTTTTGTTGTTGTGAACCAACTCTGAGCATATCTGAGGGTTTCCGCCAAGGCTTCTAACATAGCTGAAGAAGGCTTTGTGGTTATCTTTAGTATCCTTAGTGATTTTTCTCTCAAAGTTTGCCTTGGATGTTTTTATGAGCGAATGTAGTTTTCTGCTAATGTTGATCAGAGATGTCTTCCCTTCATGGGATTTCGCTCTGACGTGCAGTAGCTTTCTTTTGTTATACAATTTGTTTATGGCTGAGGTCCACCAGACAGGACGCTTACATTTGGTGGAGAGGGACATGGATTTGTTTGGGATTGCATGATCCATGCATTCTTGGAGATGTCCATAGAAAGCATTTGTGAAGGATTTGGCATTGTGGGATGTGGTATCCACTGGCACAGTGGGCTTAAAAGATACCATCTCAGTCTTAAGAAGAGTGAAGTCTGCTTTTGAGAAGTTTTTCACTGTGGTCTTTTGTGCTGGGGTGGAGGTGGGATATGTATATCCAGGGTGATTAGTTTGTGATCAGATCTCACTAGTGAGGGGTATACTTATGTGGAGCATTTTGTCCCCATGTTTGTGATGATCAGGTCTAGAATATTATCTCCCCTAGTGGGAGAGGTGACTAGTTGTTCCAGTGCATTTGAATTTATGAATTCCAGGAACCTTTGGGCTAGGGTATTAGGGCTAAAATAATGTACCCAATCTATGTTTGGGTAGTTGAAGTCTCCCAGTATGATGGTATTTTGTGATACATTCATATCCTCCAATGTCTTCAGGAAGGCTGAGTGGGGTTCTTGAGATTGGGAGGGTGGTCTGTAACATGCTACCAGTTGTATAGCAGTTTTGCCTATGGTTAGTTGCACCTGTATGGTCTCTGATGCTTCATGTGTTGCTACTAACCTGGAGGTGTGGGTGTCCTTTATGAATATGGACACTCCCCCTCCCTTTGTGGTTCGGCCCGGGTTTTGGGGGTTATTGGACAGTCAGAGGGGGGGGGACATTGAACAGGAAAGTGTGGCAACATATGCAGAGTGACCTGTGATGTGACACCTGTAACAGGTAGTGGAAGGACAGCAGGCCTCCTATGAGCACCCCTACCAATCCACCTGTGTGAAACCTCACCAGCTCTCTGGCTATGGCCAGTGTCTACACTCACTGGAGCCATAGTTGCCACACTTTCCTGTTCAATGTCTGCCTCCACCGCATTAGTGACACCTAGGATAGGTTCACTGATGCAGTGGAAAGAAGGTGTGCTGAGACAGTGTTTGTCTTGGAATACATAGTGTTTGTGCTGGACATGTGGTTGGAGTTGAGCGTCAACCTCATGGACATAGGGCAGCAACCCCATCTGCTGAGACTCCATGTAGCCATGCACAGTCACGCTCCCATAGTGGCAGTACATCCAGCACTACAGAGGGGAGTGTGCTGTCCACACCAAGACATGGCAGGCCATAGGGCCATGATCCTGAGCATACCTGTGGAGGACATGGTCCCAGTAGACAGCAGTCACCATCAGGTACTAGCACTGCTTCTGACCTTGTGCATGGAGATGCCACTGCAACTCCTGGCAGAGCCAGTTCCCATGTTCGGGGCTGGAGACAGTGAACTGTCAGCTCTACCATGCATGATTCAAGGCTGTCCAGCATACACACAAGTAGAGCTAGCGCTGAGCTTGACTGTGTACAAGCACACACTCACACACCACTGTCAAATGCAGGTCACATAGAGACACACACAGCACATTTCCATGGTCCATCTTGCCTCCTGCCCTTCCTGACTCACACACATGCTGTCAACCTTTTGGGTCAGCCTACGCCTCCTGCACCCCCACAAAACACCCTGTGCAAATGATGATACCTGTGCCATGTCCCTGTCATCCTCGTCATCGATGCAGGGAAATGAAGCTATGTGTCTGATGCACAAGGTGACTATATAAATTTACATGTACTTGTGTAATGCATTGCTGTTTTGCCATGTCACTTGTAGTGGTTACTGACAGATACTGTATGCTGACATTTGTAATGAGCAACCCACATAATTTTGTGTACCTTATGTTGTATTATGTTGTAATGTTTGTATACTTACACAATGAAAGGTGTGTCATGGACCTTTTTCTGTTTCAGGATTTTGTTGGGGACACCTATGGATACATAGCAGCAATAAAGCCAAAGACAGCGCAGGCTAGAATGTAAGCACAGAAGAAATATGTCTTCAGCAAGGTACAGCACTATAGGTGCATGGCTCCATAGGTCCATATGTGTATAATAGCCTAACAAGGACAATGGCATAATTCAGCGTAGGAACCAAAGTAAGACAAACTAGCGAAGAACAAAAAGACAGCTTGGAAACACCAAAGCAAATTCTCTCTCAGTTTAATTCTCTCTCAGTTTAATGAAGCGCTTTTCATCTTGCACATGTGGCAAGACTTCATCAGAAAAAGACATCATCAGGGGGTTCCTCCTCCAAGTCCTCCTGTGACTGTGGCCGTGATGACGTAGGCACTGGTGGGGGGCTGTGTATCCCTTCCCTTTGCTGAGCCTGCTGAAGGCGTTTCTGCAGGATCATATTGTATAGCATAGCACATACTGTGAACATATATGTGCACATGTGGCTGGAGAATACTGCAGGGCTCCACAAGATATATCGAGGCACCGAAACCATGACTTCAGCAGCCCAAACACATGCTCTATGATGTTCCTAGTTTGTGCGTGTTCCTCATTATGGCATTCTTCAGTGGGTGTGTGTTCATTTCTGATGGGTGTCATCATCCATGGTTCCAGTGCGTAGCCAGCATCCCCCAGTAAATGGCTGTGTGGGATGTCCCCCCTAGCAAACATCAGGTACAGCTGTGATGCATGCCTGATATAGGAGATGTGATAACTGCCAGAGTTGTCAGCACACACATTCATGATAATCCCCTGAGCATTGCACATGACTTGACAGTTGGAGTGGTACCCCTTGTGGTTGACGTGGATTCTACCCTCCTCACCAGGTGGTGCCTTGATGTGTACATGAGTGCAGTCTATGGCACCCAGTACTTCAGGGTAATGTGCTACACAGTGGAAGTGTGGAATATTGCTGGCCTTCACCTCAGCGTGAGGGGAAAATAAATGTGCTCAGTGGCATTTGATAGCATGGTATCCAAGAACTGGTGGAGTAACCTGGATTCTAATGCCTGTGAGACCCCCATCATGTCCCCAGTTGGTCTTTGGAAAGTACCTATAGCTAGTATCCTAAGGGCTACACGTATCTTTGTTTCCACTGGGATGGGTTCCCCTCTGTTGGCTGTGGGTCTGAGTTGAGGGTGAGTTCAGTGCATTCTAGTAGTATGTCCCTGTCCACCCTGTAGTGCTGGACAATCTCCAGCTCATGTAGCTCGTGGAAGGTTACCCTGGGCCTGAACACTCTTCTCCTTTTCTGCCTAGGCTTACTGTCAGCAGCACCAGTAGCACTGACTTCAGCATCTGGCACATACAGATGGAGCAGACCTGCAGCAGCCCCTAGCATTATCTCAGTTAAAATTCCCAAGTTTCTACTCCAATGGTCCAGAGTATTGGGGGAAAATCAGAATGTAGGCTGTATGCATAGTTTATAGAGCTCTGCTGTCTGTGCAGAATGTGTGATTGGTTAACTATGATACATTCCACCTGCCTACATATAATTAAGATCATTTAATGGCCCTATTTTAGCCTAAACAAGGGTCAAAAGTAATTGAATACATTTTTGTTTTCAGACACACTCAGCACAGTGGCACACTGTGCAAACACTCACACTGAAGGTAAACAGAGCTTAGAAGGTAGTGGACACCCTCCCCCGAAAGGACATACCCTGCCAGGCAATGCACAGTGTAAACACGCTCACCTAAGCTGAAATGAGCTTAGAAGTCAGTAGACACGCCCCCTTGGTGTCAGATACATCCTGTGTAAACAGCAACATGGGTCTACTCCTACACAAAGGGGATATACAGGCATGATTACTCCTTTCTGGTATTCAGTAACTCCACCTCATTTGCATACATATCCATACTCACAGCCTGGAAACTACATACTTCATAGTCCAACCACTCTAGCAGTACCAATCCACCATTGTAGGGACTCCACACACAGTCCTGTAATACATTTCTGGCATATTATATTAATTTTTTTCCCAATTTTTTTTTATTTTTCTATAAAGCATGTTTGCGCACTGTGGCATGCCATGCAAACATGCCCACATTATTTAAGTTTTTTCCTTTCATTTTTCTGATATACAGGATAATAGTTTTGCTCATATGTGTATGTGGTATATGACATTTCTCTCTATATATCTCCATTTCTACAACCCCTTTTGTCTGTCTACACTCTTGTACATGGAATTTTTCTGCGTACTCTACAGACACTAACACTGAGTCTAAACAGATGGCTATCTGCTTGCTGGAGCACTTTTGCATGAGATTCACCTGCTTATGAGGTGATTTGCAAGCCACGGAATTGGTGGGTGAGTGCGCGCTGCTCAGCAGCGCTTACTGAATTTAAAAATGTTCGCTCCTGTGTAAGCAGCATGGTGTGATGCCTACAAAAAAAAAAAAAAAACATGTAGACTTTATTAAATTCCCTGCCGTAATATTTTTTATCTGAGATACTGTATCTGCTATTAGAAGAAACATTTGAGAATATCTGTCATATCAAATTTAAAATGTATAACTGTCATGAAATGTTTTATTTCAAAGAGCTTGATGTATCAAGTGTAAATATTTATACATAAATGCCAGTATTTCTCTGATTAGAAAATGTGTTAGAGTGCATTAACAATATTATTTGCAGTTAAAGAGTGATACAAGAGAATATAAAAGTTGTTTCTAAAATTTTTAAAGTTTAATGCACTAAGTGAAATGTGCTTTAACAGAAGCCTGACTGCATATAATGCATAAGTATGGAGTTTTTAGAGGTTAAATCCAATATTTTAAAACTGACACATCCAGGCTCTGACCTCAGCCCTGAATGGTTTTCAAGGTTAGGAGTATTGGCATTGGTCTAATACTCTGTCGATGTTTTGCAAGTGCTGCACAGAGGCTTCCCGACATCATCCCAGCCTCCAGTGCACTGTCTGCATAAGAGTTCAGGCAGTGCTCATTATAGTTCTGCAAAACTCAGCACTAACTTCTCTAGTCCTCTCAGCTGCCACTGATTTTTGAAACCAGAAAAAGTGAAATACATTTCCTTGGTCATGACTAAGTAATGAGGTTCCTTATGAATGACGGGTGCGCCTGTGTGCTCCATGTGCACAGTGATTGTTCCAGAGTACTCCGTTCCCTTCATATGGTATTGCTTTCCTAGAAAGAATGCTTAGATGGGTCCAAGCAGGAACTGATGGTCCTAACTTAAATAGTGACTCTGTAGTAGCTAACAGAGTTATATCTGTAGATTACAAAAAAGTACAGTTTCATATTAAAACAGGTTTTTATTTTGATAGTTGCCATACGCTGTAGGTATTTCCATTTGTTGTTATAATTTGTGTGAAGTGACATACCTTGACTTAGTATTTTACAATTTTGGAGAGTCAGTTGTAAGTTTGGACCAGTCTATATTGACATCTCCAAAGATGAGGGTTTCAAAGTGTATATTGTGGGAAAACCAGGATAGGATATTTTCTAGGGTGGGTATATTATTTCCAGGGGGATATAGATGGAAGCAATACCAAATTTCCTGTGTGGGTTTAGGTGGCAATTTAGGATGATGAGTTTAGCAAGGTGGAAGTCAGGAATAGGGATGGTGACAGGTGAGAGGCTTAGGCCGTCACTGTAAAGGATGGCTACACCACACTCTTTTTTGGGGAATCTGTTGGAGCAGTAGATATCATAGCCAGGTGGGAGTATTTTGCTGTTAGTGATGTGTGGCTTGAGCCACATTTCAGATAAGGACAGAAATTGAGGGGAGGTATGGGCTATCCAGGTGTGTAGTTCGGCGATTTTGCTAGTTAGGCATTTATTGAGAAGATAGTTAGGTGTTTGTATAAAGATGTGTTTTGACTATGAGGATAAGGGTGGTTGGAAGTGTGAGGAGGGGGGCGGTGGAGGGAGGAATGTGGGGTATGTGACTGTGGGGAGAGGAAAGGGGCCTGGGTTGGGGTGGATGTCTCCGGAGTGGAGTAAGCTACTAGTAACAAGAGTGAATGGTGTCAAATATAAGAGCTGGTTGTCGAATTTAGGTTTGGATTTGCAGGTAGGTGGGTATTTTTGAAATATAGTTAGTTTATGAAGACAGGTGGCAGAGAAGTTGAAGAGAGATGGAGAGATAATAAAGGAGGAAGTTTTGGGGAGAGTTTCATAGGTGCAGGAGGTGGGGGAGCACATATATGGGTGGGAAGGGTAGGAGTGATAAGAGGTTAGGGCAGAGAGAAATAGGAGAAGTGTAGTGGTGAAGAGAAGAAGTTGCATATTAGAGTGTGTCTAGAGAAGTTATGGATTGGGTGTACTAGTTAAACATTGGAAGTGGTGTAGTTAAAGTATGGCTAGTGGAAGGATGGGACAGGTTCCTGGCAGGAAGTTATATGTGAGTGGAGGAATGAGACAGGAAGGGGAGGGAAAGGATAGTATAAATGAAATTGAAGTGGGGGAGGGGGGAACGGGGGTAGGGTAGGGGAGTGAAGTGAGCCTGAGCACAGCGAGGGCAAAATGGAGCGAGGCTACACCCACAGAGAAAATCCCAGAAAACAATCATGACGGCTGCGCCTGTGTGCTCCATGTGCACAGTGATTGTTCCAGAGTACTCCATTCCCTTCATATGGTATTGCTTTCCTAGAAAGAATGCTTAGATGGGTCCAAGCAGGAACTGATGGTCCTAACTTAACTTACAGTGATACAGTGCCTAGTGTCTCAATATCCTCCATGTGTTCATGTGGGATTTCGCTGGCTGATTTGTTTTCCTGGCACATCCTAAAGCTGTGTAATAGGTAAATTGGTGATCCTCCAAACTGCATGTAGGCAAGTGTCTTGTGTATAATAGAATGGGTGATGCCTGGAATAAAATGATGTCTTGTACTTAATTAGTTTTTCTGCCATACACCCACTAAATGTTAAGATACGTTCAAGCTGCTTGACCCTGAAATGGATACGGCAGGTATTAGAGAATGGATGCATCTTCAATGTAACTGATCCTAGCTCCTTAAAATATTATGGAAACACAGGAGTAAATCATTGTTTTCATATTCAGTAATTTGGTGGACTACATAGGGCATGCATCTGTTTCAGCAGTCTTACAATGGATAAAGTGGAAGGCACGTGTGAAAATAAATTCAGTTTAGCATACACATTTACATTATACTAATGTGTAGAATAGAATTATTTATAAAGATGAAGATGTTGTGACATATATTTTTACTCTTAATATTTCTTCTAATTCCTCATTCTGCTGTAAAGAGTAAAATAGGTTACTCGCTAATCCATCCATCCCTCCATCCATCCATTCATCCATCCGCAGCCCCTTTTTCCCCATTTCTATTATTAAGGACGACTGGATGGCAAAACTTTAGACCAGATACCTTCCATTAGTTTAAGAATACTGAGTTTGTGTCTGCATATACCCAGGTGGTGTTATGTGGTTATTAGCAGGAAGAGGAACAAAAGACCACATACAAAACCATACACTACCAGAAGGGAGATAGATGCTCATGAAAAAGGCTGGAAAAGTGATGACAACACTTACATATAGATGAATCATTAAACAGTACTCTCTTACAAGTTGGGAAGAAAAAACTTTTCAATCTCCAGAGAAAGATAGGTGCTAATAATAGTGGATAGGTTCTTAAGAATAAGTTCATGAGAATCTCTTTATTAAAAACCCTCATAGACAAGAGTGCAACTACTTTGGTGGAGAGAGGGCTCATTAATAAACAGGATTTTCGGTATTGTAAGAGGAATTAGTTAGAGAAGTGATTAGTAGCTAAAGTTAGAGACCATAAGTGGACCAATCTTACAATGTCAGCATTGGGTATGGAGTGCTTGCTATACTTGGATACTGAAAGAATTAATAAACAGCCAGATTCAATAAAGCCTAGACAGTCTGTTTACCCCATGTGCGCATCATGGCAGTGCACTGTTTTAGATTCAGTAAGAGGCACGCACCACTGCGCAAACAAGTTAAACACCATGGCATGGTAATTACAGCATAAGCAGCTGAATTGTATGTTAATCAACCATTCCAAGATGGAGGAGCTATTCAACAAACTATAAAGCAACTGTGTAGACTCAGTGCTGATTTTCGATGTGAATTCCAAAACCTATTGGAATACAGCCATGGTAAGGAGTCTACACAGAAACAATGTTAGGGACTGCTGTTGCTTTAATTCATGTGTATGTGCAATAGGCTGAAGTCTATGCTGCTGCTGGTAATAGACCAAGGCCAAGAAGGAGAAGAGTTTTCAGACTCCATTTAACTTATCACAACATACATGATGTGGAAATTGTAGAGTACTAGAGGGTGGATAGAGACACACTACATGAATTTTGAAACCTCTGTTGCCTTCATCTCAGAGCCAGGGCAAACCAAGGGGAATCCAGCCCAGTGGAGACAAAGGTACATGTAGCACTTATAATCTTAGCTACAGGTACCTTTCAGAGACCAACAGGGGACATGCTGGGGGTGTCACATGAATCAGCATCCAGGATCATCCATCAGTTCTTGAATGCTATGCTCCAACATGCCAGTAACCACATATATTTTCCCCACACCCCTGAGGATAGGGCCAGAAATATGCAGGAGTTCTATCCTGTAGCACATTAGCCTGAAATAGTGGGTGCCATAGATTGCACACATATAGAAATTAAGGAACCAAGTGGGGAACAGGGAAGGTTCTATATTAATAGAAAGGGCTTTCACTCTATTAATTGCCAAGTTGTGTGTAATGCCAAGGGAATCATCTTGAACATGTGTGCTGGCAAACCTGGCATATGACTCACATATCTGGCACACCTCCCAACTGTATCAGATGTTTGCTAGGGGTGATATCCCACAAGTTCATTTACTGGAGGATGCAGGTTATGCACTGGTTATCCACTGAAGAACACCATAATGAGGAACACGGTCAACAAAAATATCACAGAGCATGTGTTTGGGCTGCAGAAGTCACAGTTCCAAATGCCTAGATTCATATGGGTAAGCCCTGAAGTGCAATACACAGACATGTACTGAAATATTCACAGTATTTGCCATGCTACACAACATCATCCTAAGAAAATAGCTTCAGCAGGATCAACAAGGGAAGGAGCACACATCCCACCACCTATACCAAGGTCACCATAGCCACACACAGATGAGCTCAGAGGGGGAACCAGTAGCTGCTGTGGGTATAGGCAGATGTAGGCAGCATGTCCTCAGATTGGCTAAGAGACAACACATAGCATACTCACTCATCACCTAAGGGCCTAAAACTTTCCTCGTATACACACACACACACACACACACACATATATATATATATATATATATATATATATATATATATATATATACACATACACACTAATACTGATGCCAGACAATTCTCACAACCTTTACCTCCCCAAGTATTGGCTGTGAACTGCTTGCATCAGACAGAGTCATCCCCAAACTAAAACTGTTGTAACTGCTGGATTTACAAGATACATGTTGAACCTGGAGTGTATTGTGTAATAATATGTGTGACGATGTGAAGTATTGCCAGCTATGGCAGGAGAAGTAGGGCAGTTGATGTGTAACATATGCCAGCACAGCTAGATGGAATTTGGTAAAGAATTATATGTTATTTGAATATCAAACTGATTTGTACAGATTTGTACAGATACGTATGTTGAAAATGGATTTGTAAAGTTGCTTGTGTTAAAAATGTACCAACAGTGGGTCCTGACTGTATTCTTACTGAATTAAATATATACACATATGTTAACAGAGAATACTGGAAAAGAAGTTAAGCTTAGCTCCAGCTAACTTTGGAAATAGTAAGAAATTGAATTACTGGGTGTAGGCCATAAAGATATTAACTAACAGTTTTGACTGAAGCCAGAGATGCAATGTTCTGTAAGAAGCATGGTTTGCTAATCTCTGTAGGAAGAGTAGAAGTTTGTAATTGTTTTATGACTTCCAGAAGCTGCACCAGATCTGATCAATGCTTTTGTGTATGTGTTATTGACATGTAGGTGCTAAATCCTGGCAATTTCTAGCAATGGGAGGTTACATGGGAACCAGAAGTCAGATGACTAGATGTATGTGATGTCATTCTGTACAGAAATAATGTTTTAATATTAGGTGAGACAGAAGTCTCAGATCAGTATGTTTCTTGGAACCTGACATAGAAGGATCCCTCACCTTCTTCATCTTGCCTTGCCCTATTAAGTAAGTAGGAATGGTAATTCTCTAGATCAGTCAGGAAAATATAGTGAGAATAGTTAAGTACTGCTTTTCTGTAACTGTGAATCTTTCCAGCTGTGATATTTTTTAATATTTTCTGTGACTGAAACACTGGTGTTTACTGTAAATAGATATTTCGTATGCTTGTGTTCTTTTATTATTTATTACTAAATATATTTAAACTTTTCATCATGGCTGGTCCTTTAGAGAATAGTTTAAACTTTGAGAGTACTTATATCTATTTTGGTGATACAGTGGCCACTACTGAAAGCTGAATGTTTGGTCAACATTACTATTTGTATTAATATTAATTTCACTCAGTATAATTGAGTACCCTTGTAAGAGCCCTTGGTAGCTGGCTTTGCAGTGTCTGATGGCAGAGATAACTACCTTATAGTCTGGCCAGAAGGGGGCATAGCTAGTAAACATGTGCCAGCCTTTCGCAAGTGTGTGTGTGTGTGTGTGTGTGTGTGTGTGTGTGTGTGTGTGTGTGTGTGTGTGTGTGTGCGTGTGGCTTGGACACTCAGCTGAGGACTTAACTCTGCAGCTGTGCTGATGGGGAGCCTTATTGGGGACCTGGGGAGAGACAGAGAACCCAGACCCTGGGCTGAGTGCATTTCTTCCATGTTCTTAAGGGAAATTGTGCTTGATACAGAGAGCTGCATCTGGAAATACTGAGTGTATCCATTTGTATTCCAAGTGAATGTCCCTCTCTAGTGTCACTGGTGAGGATTCAGGCTCCTTGATTACTGGCCCAGAATGGGGACGTCACAATATGAATGAGTGGCATATCCTTGCATTTAGCTACTTGGTAGTATAGACAAGTAAAAGGTGGGAGACTTGTGCAGAAATTATCATAACATCTGACAGCAGAGACTTATTTGACTTATATATGTCCATTACTAAGTAGTACATCTCAGGCATCAAAGATTTATGCAGTCATACCTCTCAAAAGTAGTGATGATCACTGCATTCCCTCACGTTTAGCACCATACGTTTATACTGGAAAATCATTAAAGAGATAAGTTAGAAAGTAATGATACACATTGCAGTTTTACACTTCACAACTCTCACAAGATCATTCACAATAAAGTTGGAAAATTTTGATGTTATCAACTGTCTAATTTTCTAAGATCAATATAAGTCAAAAGTACAATTACCAGTTCAACATTACAAATGCAGATATACTAAGCACTAAGTCAGCTATGCACTCTGAGCATTACACACAAAGCTTATGTATCCGTGAATCCAAAAGATACAAAACGGGATATGGCACAGCTATCATCACTTGTACAGGGTGTTGTGGGGGCAGGGATCCTAGGCTGACACAAAAGGTCAGTAAGTGTGTGTAAGAAAGAGATCCAGGTAATCCAACAAATGGCCAGTGAGACAAAATGAGTTTTAAGCTGCAAGGCTGAACCATGTAACTGTTGTGTGTATATCTATAGGGGTCCTATAGGTAAAATTGGAGTGTAAATGTCTGCATGAACACAGCCAAGCTTTGTGCTAACTTTATGTCTTGGTATGTTGGGCAGGTGTGAGCTATAAATGATAGAGGTCATTGGCACCCCTGACCACAAGAACTGGCTTTGCCAGGAGTTGCACTGGCATGTCCATGCCCATGCCCATGGTCAGATGCACTGCTGCTACCTGAATGTGACTGATGTCTGCTGGATGAGCTCCCTTCATAAGGATGGTCAGGAACATGACCCCATGGCATGCCACATCTAGGTGTGGATAGCTCACCCACTGATTGAACAGTGGAAGTACTGTCACTATGGGAGCATGATTGGACATGGCTACATTGGCTAACAGCAGATGGTCTGGCTGACCTACACCCACAAGGATGCTGTCCCCCCTCTCAGCAGACATTCCATCACATACACCACTCGTTCCATCACAGACACCCCTCATTCCAACATGTCATTCATCCAATCCATTGAATCAGCAACACAATGGAGGCAGTCATGCATGTCGGCCTGTGCCACATGTTCAACCCTAAGCATTTCTCTGGAGCACCCATGGGAATGTGCGTGTGCTTCCATGATGGCCATAAACATATGTTGAGTGGCACAGGAAGAGACACCTGGATTAGGTGGAGGATGGACAGCAGGGTTTCTCCAAGCACCCCTAACAACCCACCTGCATGGCACCTCACCCACAACTTTGGCTACAGCACTGAAGCTGCAGTAACCACACTTCCCTGATAAATTGCCTCTCCTGCCACCTGTTCAATATCTGAGGGCTCACTGGAATGGGTAGGTGTAGGCCTACTGGCTTTGTCTGATGGAATTTCAGGAGATGGCTGTATGTCAACCTCAGTGTCAGATTCAACCTCTGCACCCCCAACTGTGCCTCTGTTTGGCGAGCATCATCATCGGAGTCATTGATACACTGACATCAGGTGGTAGAAATCCCACACTTTCACTGTCAGGATCACCTGTGATAATAAGCAACAAACACAGGAACAATTAATACCTAAACTACTATACTCCAATATATATGCTAACAAAATAACAGTGCTGCCACTAGTAGACAATACAGCAATACACACAACAGTCCTGACATCAACATCACACACTAAAATATTTCTTTGAATTGCTCATCTGTACTGACATAAAAATGTTTGGCTTACCATCTGCAGATGAGGATATCCAATGCATGCCAGATGATCCTAGAAGAAGTTAAGAAAAGTTAAGGACAACATCATTACAATTAACAGTAGCACAGAAAGTAATACTTTTACCCCTTTATATGTCCATTAACTATACTTTCAACAAGAACTTGGATGACTACTCCAACCTAAGCTAATCAATCAGAATGTGTTAACTGTAGTAATCTTCAATACCCCTAAAAACAATTATTGTGAAACAGAAGTAATGTATTGATTTAAATTATTTTATTATACAACAGTATTCAACAACTGAGATACAAAAGCCTACCTGGAACCTCTCCCTGGGACATGCATGCTG
Organism: Protopterus annectens; assembly: GCF_019279795.1. Lineage (NCBI taxonomy): Eukaryota > Metazoa > Chordata > Ceratodontiformes > Protopteridae > Protopterus > Protopterus annectens. The sequence continues at coordinate 1,834,408,524 of NC_056737.1, read as the reverse complement.
TCCCTGAAACAGTCATACAGATGTCAATAACATGCTGTTCTGCACTTTCCTGGGAGCTGTCTGGATCCCTGACAGTGGACACAAACTCTTCATTTGGTGTTAGTGGTGGCTATGTAGCAGGCTCCTCCCAGTACCCATTTGATCACAGCCCACTGCAGCTGCTCTCCTCGGTGCTGATGAGATCATGTCAGTGGCCCTATGATGCACCTGCTCATATGTCCTGCTGTGGCCACCCACAGCATTAACATAGTCGACAATCTGCTGCCAAATCTGCATTCTGCTTGACATATCTCCCAGTCCCATTTCAAGCAAGAAGGCACCATGTTGCCTAAAAGCGTCAACAATAACCTGATTTTCAGCATCAGTGAAGGGTGGTCTTCAAGGATTGAGACACCTGGTGGCATAGTCCTAGTTGTCCTAAAAGACAATAGAAGGATAATATACACATAAATATCACATAACTACAAAATAACTGTTCCCAGATAAAACAGAAAACATTCCATCTCAGTATTACCCACTGGAGAAACGTAAAGCAGTCTAGAGATTTGAAATACTAACAACAGGCTGGATACAAAATAAAGAGAGCAACAAAAGCAACACATCCTTCTTTGTGCCATAACAGAAATGCAGCTTTGCTCCCCCCAAAGGAACAGGCAAATGACACATTTTGCTAACAAACCATCTTTGAAATGCTAAAAGTGCTATCAGATGAACTGTCCCTGAAACATACCTACAGATTTATCACAGAACATTCCATTTTAAGGTATTGTCAATCATATATACCTGTGAAATTCCTTGACAAACATGCCCATGGCATCAGTGCACTTCTAACTAATGCACACAGATAGTGTAAAATCCTTTGCTTCAGATTTTTCTTAATTACATTCTAGCATATGCAGTATGTAGCTGACAAAATGCAAGCATACCTTTTCAAGTTCAGTAAACCTCTGTGCAGATATATCCCAAAGTAATAGACTCTGTTCTATGTTCTCCACATAAACAAGTCTCCTCACCTTTAGTTTTCCTAGCTACACAGTTGCCTTTTAATATGCTGTAGATCCAGGGCTGTTAACTTGATGAAGATGCAAATCAGGTGTGAACTGATTAGAACTGCTGAATCACAAACACATGGCTCCATGTATCAGATGTAAACATAGTGCAGGCACACCCTAAGTGTTTGTTTTCATGAATTGCAACTGTGAATGATTACTGCTTGGAAGAAGAAAAACACAAGAGCATTGCAGTCTGCCCTGCATCCAGTAGATGTGTCAGGTTAGACTTACAAAGGGTTAGATGTAAGGTTGGAAATGTAAGTAAGCAGAACACAATTTATAGGTTCTGTTCATTAACATCCAACCTCCCCTTCATTTTTTGGCAACTGCATATAATATTATTTACATGTAATATCCTCACACATTTAAGGCCACTGATAAAGAATAGCTTACAGACTGCATGGCTCAGATTACTTGTCAGATAAGAGAAGAATGACCAGCAAATGCAGAGAGGTAAGACAGAGCTGTATATTTGTAAACAATAATCATAACTGGTTGTCTGATCACTTAATGCACTACATCCAAATATAAATGTACAAATAACAGTTTTATGGTTTCATATTACTGCAGATGATGCTGCAGGTGGTTCCATACAGAAGGATTTAGTTCCTTGCTGCAAAGCTGCTTGTTTGGTAAAGATGGATAAGGCATCCTTCCTGTGTTCTGGAGGTTCTTTGTAGTGAGAGTTGAAATCCAGATCTATGTAGAAATATCTTATGTGAACCAACATTTTCTAGTGTGTATGTCATAGACTGATTTTCCTCATTTCAACTACGTGTCCCCTTTTTCTGTATTTTTTTTTTTTCTTTCTTGCTTTTTTTTTTTTTTTTTGAGGGGCCAGTGTTTGTGTGATATGCCACTTAGTTCAAGCACAGTAAACAGGGGAAATAAATGGCAGACTTGGCTGTGCTTATCTCATTTACGTGAAGCATGGCAGTGAGCAAACTGGACAACTGGCCCACCCAGTAAGCAGACAGAACACCTGCAGTCAGGACCCACAGGACCCAGACAGCCAGTAAATGAAACCGGATAAATTTAATTAATTCTGTTGGGCACTGCACAAACCTGCTAAGCAGCATAATGTGGTGGTTAACACAGAGACCATAAGAACAATTAGTAAATTAGGGAATGTCATGTAACTAGTCCTGTAGTACCAAGTATAAGTGTAGGGCTGGAATACAGATGGTCCTGGGTTCTAGTACAGAGTGTGTACCTTTTTGTTACTGTTGTGACAGTGCAGTTTATAGCAATGAACTGAAAAATAGGCAAGAGTTATTTCAGCATTCTTGTGGCAACAGGTGTAAGTGTAGGACTGCCATACACATCATCCTGGGTCCTAATACAGTATATTCTATACACTTTTACTGTTGTTCCACTTCCCATTATATTAACTCTCACTTATAACACTTTAGATAGTGAAGCTGATATGAATTATATGTATGAGAGATAAGACACCATTATTGTGTTTTCAGATGTATGACTGAGCTTATACTGTGTACTGTAGTTCTATAAGTATATTTCTGCTATCTGGACTTGCATGACCTTCACAATTATCTACGATACATACACAACTGGACCTATATCCAATAACCTTGTCAGGTCACACACATACATGTGTAACAATTCATATTGTCACCTGTATTTATGTATAACTCCTGACTATGTCTGAGCAGCACTTCTTCTGTAGCAAATATGGAAATTCAATGCTGTGTAAGAAACAGTTTTGTCCGTCATGCTTAGGTTTGAATCCCACAGTATAAAAATCAATTTCCTCAGTGTATAAAGGCAAAAACAAACGTGTCAGGTAATTTTATATATATATATATATATATATATATATATATATATATATATATATATATATATATATATGTGTGCCCCAGAATATGTCTGCAAACCTAACTCACCTAACAGTTAGCTTCCAATTTCCAATATATATTTCCTGGCTACATCAGTAGCCATCCCTTAAACTAAGGCCAAGAGTCAGATTAACCTTCCAATTGCAATTATTTAATTCCTCCCTGCTTGGCACTGCTGCTCTACACTTAAAATGCAAATGCATTGCTCAGGTTTGCACACTACCAGTAAATGTGATAACTGGAACTGGTGGGAAAGTATCAGTCTCCATTGCTCTAGTTCAGCTGGTAGACATGGCTGGCATTAGAGGGGAAGGTGCCAGGTTTAGGGCACAGAGGTGGGGTGTCCAGAAGTCCAAAATAATTATTGGACTCCTGGTAAAGCACCACAGCCAAAGACTTATGCAGGGGAACTATTCTGACTCCCAGTACAAGTCTGAGGAGTGGAATAGTTTGGCCCAGGTTGTATCCAGTGTCACAGGAATCTCACACACTGAAGAGCAATGTAGGAATCATTTTAATGACCTACAAAGGAGAAAAAGAGATACTCTCAACTGTTGATTGGAATAATTTGAGACTGCAGACATCCCACAGCTGTGTTAGTATGAAATTAAGAGAGCACTTGTAAGTCTTAGAAAGCTAAATCTAGACAAGACTGGTATGCATAATGCTCTTCTGTTCTTTTCTGTTCTTTCCCCAGCTGCCAGAGAGCATGAGTTCAATTAGCAAGCTCAAGTTGCGCGATTGGAAAGACTGAGGAAAACAAGTGCTATGTATGCAGCAGAAGAGAAATGTTATTGTAGCATTAAAAGTTATAGATATCTTTTTTGGTATTTATAATATAGAGTTGTATCAAATTGAGCATGCATACCCCGACTGTAAAAGCAAATATGCACGCATTATTTTGTAGCACAAACCAATATAAGAGTCCAATATTAGACTGTAGTCAGAGGCTGTGGGTTCAAATACCACAATGCAAAACTGTACAATACTGTTATTGCTTTAATAATATTCTTTAGTAATATTTACATTAAATTAAAAACTCTATACCATTGGCACAAATGTCCTGCTGTAAATTGTAATCTGTATAAGTGGAACATACATATGTGCAATATTTGCACATTTCAAGGATTACTTTCAGCAATTTATAGTATAGTGTGCATCTGTTAAGATGTATACTTAAATGTAATACTTCAGTAAAAAGAGTTATATAATTGTATCAATGCATTGTATGTCACATGTGATGGTACTAATTTTATCTCTTTTTCTCTCACCTTAACCCTTATCTCTCTTTTTATTTATTTTCTATTATGTGCTGTAAAAATGTCTCCATGTCATCCATGTGTGCCACATCACTAAATGCTACACAGCAGAGTGAGGTAGGCCAGCCCCAATGGATCAGCCTGCCCCCACTCCATCGGCTCCAGCACTGATGCCCAGCACATCTGGGAGCCAACCTGGCAGCACTGCCTCTGCTGCCCCTGCACTACCTTTGCACTCAGGTAGTACTGCCCTAGAAGCTGGTGCAGTGGTACCCTCCAGAAGCAGTGGTGGAGGTGGTGATTTCAACACCTGCAGCGAGTTGCCAGGAATGGTGCATAGGGTCATGCACCACATCATTGGTGTATGCCTATGCCATATGGGGATGCTGCTGTCCATCATGGTCCATAAGAGGAGGAGATGTCAAGCACTCCAGCTACTAGTGGAGTAAGGTAGCATTGATGACAGTCCAGTGAGTGAGGACTCAATTCTCATTGTCTTCAAGCTTGACTGCACGAGCCCGTGTTGTCCCTTCCCTCACCCCATCATGGTGTCCCCCAAACTTTGGTGTCTATCACCATCCCTATGTCATGTATTCTTTGTCTTGTATGTCTGCTATTCCTTCTTCACCTACCCAACTTACCTGACCCAGACATACCTATGTCCCTTCCTCAACATTCCTCTATTTTTGAAATAAAAAAAACTGGCACCTGTCCCACAATAAAAATTATCCCATACATAGCTCTCCATTTTGAACACATGTCTTCTTGACACACTTGATTCAGTTCAATTGGCTATACAACATGATTCCTTCATTGTCACCCCTCTTTGTGGAGCTGACCATCCAAATTCAGTTAATATTCTGCACGTTTTCAGTTTACACTGTTAAAGAATTGAATAGCTGTGGTTATTTCCTACCTCCATCCTGCACATTCCTGTAAATTCTTTTCCTTTGCTCTTCCCCCTGCTTGCTCCCCATTTCACCACATTTCTAACTACCCCATTTTAACACCTTTAATCTGGTCAAAAAATAAAATCACACACAACACACATAAGTAGCAGAAAAAGCAATGGAGCCCTTTAGTTTTTGGGTTGCATGTTTGCACTGAGATCCACATTATGCACCAATGCTCATCAATGGTGAGTGGTGGTACAATGTTGTAGTTACTTCCTCACAATGCCGCTTAACCCCACTGCACTATGCCAACACACAGCAACATATGCACTATAAAGAATTCATGTCATTGCATTATCAATGTTTATGTAAATGTGTTTAAAAGTATTGGATATACCTGGATTTGCACCCAGTATCTTCTGCACATGAAAATAAATGTGTCAATGTATTTACACCTGCTGCCACAGAGTCAGTTAAGCAGCAGGTGTGTTTCACATACTCAGTAGTAACCCTCAGGATTATCACAATGTTGCTCGCATTTGCCCACTGCTTAACTACACCCAAACATGGAAAGTATTGAAAATGTGTATCTTGCCAACTGTTGTGTAAACCCACTGCTCGCCGGGCTATGGAAAAGTAAATATTATTATACATTACTGCTGTTCACAGTCCATTTCCTGTCTATGACATGACATTACATGTGGAAACATAACAAACTGAAGGCCCTATCTAACAATACATCACATATTTACAATACAGCCATATGTTGCCTCCCCCAAGCACTGCAACCCTGATGTCTCAGTACTTTTTCTGCACATATATCACCTACACCACAGAAATTAATATCAAATGCTGTGTGTAATATGCAATGCATATCAATCTGGTAACATGCAGAACTAGAACTATTGACCCATAATCCTAAGAAGCCTTATTTGCAAGGCTAAGGAAGGAATCAGCATGGATCTTATCCACAGGGACATAGGTGACCTTCAACACACTTGACCTGATACATTTTAGTTTTGTCAACGGTAGATATTGCTTATTAAACGTAGTGGACTTCTTTGATACTGACTACAAAGACCTGGACGAGGGATAACAGGATATACCACCTATGATGAGTTATCCAAGGCCTTCAACACTATCCCCCATTCAGGTATCATAAAAAAAAATCTTCCATCTGGGAATTAACCCATACATTACTAGATGTATAGCCAACTGGCTCACCAGCAGAACACACACTGTCAAAGTTGGGGACTGTACTTCCACCACTAGATTGCTTACCAGTGGACTACCATAGCGATCTGTGATGGGCCCTCAACTGTATAGAAACTATTTCTCTGAAGCCCAGGCAAAGTTAAATGGCTTGTGGTTTACAAAGTTTGCAGTTGACTGTCAACTGGACACAGTCAATATACAGCCCCCCAACAGTGTTAACATATTACAGAAGGGGCTGACACAGACAAATGATTGCTGCCAAACTCGCGGACTGAACCTTAAAGCAGAACATGGCTCATTGTCCCCTTTGGCAATGAAGTACCCCTCCTAATTATGATATATGTAGCACCCCTCTAAGCTCAAACACAGTGTTGTGAGATTTGGGAACACATGTTGATAGCAATCTACACTTTAGACACTATGTCTTCATAGTAGTGAGACATACATTCTACATTGCACACCTCATAAATACGGCCATCACATCCAAGACCAGGGAGGTCATAGCTCTGCTGTACCCTACCTTTATCAGACAACTAAATGAGTACAATGCTCCCTTCTGTCTGTACCACACCAGACACCTGCAGCAACTGGAGAAATCACAGAAGTTTGTGACCTGGAGAATCCAGGGCCTCCAATACAAGACATACATGGAAAGACTGAAAGAGCTGTCATAGTACTCAGTATCATGCAGGCTGCTGAAAGGTGACATATACTTGACCTACAAACCAGTCTCAGACCCTGCCCTACTGGAAATGCTGGACATCCATGAATCAAATAGGACAAGAATAACTTGCTCCAGGGATCTCAACCTAACCTGTGACATAAACAGAACATGCTGGGGAGACAGACATATCTCACAGCAATTGCCACTCTTCTGTAATAGGCTCCCACTGCATGTAAAGCCATGCTCTTCAATGACTCTATTCAAGTGCAACCTTGACAACTGGATGGGTAATTGTAAATTCACCCCTGGGGTGGCACCTATGTCCCTCATGGACAGGGCCAGTTGGTGCTGATCACAAAATCGCTGTGCTAACAATGACCATCTAACTATGCTCAATAAGAGTACTTGCATTTTACACAACTAAGCTTGTAAATGTCCTAGAGCCATTAGGCTAGTAACCTCCTATGAAGCTATGAACATATGCAGGCATCCCAACATCTTCTCTTCAACCTGACCTGCTGATGTTATCCACTATAAGTTGACCTGCAGTCTTCTAAAAGTCAGACTTGTGTTGTGATGCTTGCATAAAGTACTGAGTTTTGTAGTCTGTATACCTTAGATAGGCAAGGATTCTGTTCTAACAGCAGTCAACTGTGTGTGTGTCTAGACAGAAGAGCAGAAGTATGTATCCTGTGGTTACTGCTCCAGTGCAATGGATTGACAGTATTTTGATACTTGTACATGCCTACACATCCATTTCATGCAGGCCTCCCAACATCCCAACGTCTTCTGTCTAATGTCATCAGCTATAAAGTTTTGTCTGTGATACTCCAAGTCAGAGTTGAGCTGTGGCACTTGCCTTAAATAGAGAGGTCTGTTGTCTGTGTACTTAGATAAGTAGGGGTTCTATTCTCACTGCAGTCAACTGTGTGTGTGTGTGTGTGTGTGTGTGTGTGTGTGTGTGTGTGTGTGTGTGTGTGTGTGTGTTTCTGCTCTTGCTTGACATTACAGAGATCCTTACATCAGCATGTGGGACATTGTTATGACCATATTCTCCTCAACAGATACTGCTGATGTCATCAGCTATATCTGATTTGTGGATATCCACTCTTCCCACCAGGGCAGGGTCAGAGACTGGCCTGGAGGCCAGGCAGAAGTCACCTAATCCTATATGATACAGATTACAGTGGCATGGCTTTCAGTCTATCCTCATACATCATGGCATGGTTTGTAGGCCCAGTGTTTTTATGAGAAACTCCTGTGGTCTCTCCAGCTGGTGTATGTATCTGGTGAGGTACATGCAAAGCAGAGCATTATATTCTATATTAGTGTTCTGATGAAAATTGAGTACAGTGCTGTTATGCAATCCTTAGATTTGAATATGATCGAATGGCTTATGATGTGCACAACATAGGCTTTCAATACCAGTGTGGACACTTGGTGGTTGAAGTTCAGATTGCTATCTACATGTGTTCCCAGTGCTTGCATCATGGGATTTCAGCATAGCAGAGATGTTGTCAATGCTGTAATTAGCATAGAATTCCATTTTTCAGAAGGACAAAAAAAAGACACATTATTGCATTTATTTGTAGATCGTGTCGCTTTGTCACCAATCATTTGTCTTTATTAGCTCCTTTTGTAGTATGTTATCATCATTGGTGGACTCAATGATTGTACCCAATAGGCAAGAATCAGCAAACTTGGGAAGCCAAAAGCCATATACTTTAGCCTGAACTGTCGAGAAATAAATTCCAAACAGTAAAGTGCCAATCACAGATCCATGTGGTATGCCAATGGTGACAGCACTACTGGTACAGGTTGATTCACGAACTTTCATAGTATGCACTTTGTCGGTGAGCCAAGTGGTTATCCATCTAGTAATGTAAGGGTTAATCCCCAGCTGGGAAAGTTTCTCAATGATACCTGCATGGGTGATTGTGTCAAAACCCTAGGCCAAATCAAGTGAGCCCAAAAAACAAACTAATGAACCAGACACAAAGCACAATCCAGGTTGGAAACAAACCACACAGGAAGTTAGGTGAACCAGATTTAATAAACTTGTTTTAGCACTTTCATCTGAATATAACAAAACACTTCCTCAGAAACATTAAACCATTATATATAGCAAGTTAAATACTTTGCATGCCCCTCCCTAAAAATACACACATGACCTAAAAAAAATAGAATACTAGTTCTAATTAAAACCATGCAATCATATGCAAATTTCTAAAAGTTAAATTGCCTTAAAAAACAGTTCAAACCACATATCCTGAAATGAATTATAAAACATAAGAACGAAGTTTGAGAATACCAGCAATAGATAAAGATTTATTGAGTCCAGGTGGCACACAAGCATTCAGTCTAATTTGCCACCTTAACTCCTTGTACTCAACGATGTCTCTCCAATGGCCACCTCTTACATTTTTGTTAATCACTACTAAGCACATAAAACCAAATTCATGACCAGAGTTTTCAGCAACATGTTTGTAAAGTGCATTAGTAGGGTTATTTTTTCCTAATATGTGCTTGCTCCCACCCCCCATAAAGGCCAAAGGGGAATGCTCTGCTCTCACCCCTCATAAAAATAATGATTTTCTCATCTTCCTTCACACTCATGATACCTGATTTTACCTTATATTTTTGAGTATTGTTTGTTCCCTAAAAAAGACTAACTTATATGTTTTATGTCTGTACTACTGTTTGTTGTTTTCTAAAGACTCAACTCATATGTTTTATGTCTTGTACTACTTAATATCATTAATGTGTTCATATATTCAGTCCTTGGATCTTCTCAAAATCAAGATAGGCAGTATGCACTGTCTTACTTTCATCCAGGCCAATCACACTGGAACAATGGGCTGTGACATCATAGATCGCCTATGGCATGACTTAGTACATACACCTTCCTGATATAGTTGAATACACACGTCAACACACCCTCCACATCGGTTGTGTTCCTGTAGAATGGTGTACATCAACATCTATCCATCTGAGTGGGGGAAAGCACCTGACGCATGCATGTATAGACACATCCTGAGTCTCCTCAACTGTGAGGTAGACCAACATGTCATCATGTTCCTTTTCTACATGGACATTAGTAATATCCCTGCTGTGTGCAACAGAACTGTGTGAGTTGTTAATGCTACATTATGTCTGTTACATCTGACAGAAATTCTCAAACAGGTCACCAAGGGCATGCATGATGACAATACTGTCACCCTGTGGAACTTGACCAGGCCAAGGCATTTGAAACAAATCCACACTGCGGTGTTCAATCAGCACTGTCAGATGTAGCTATAAACAGCTATTTCACAAAGTGGGTGGACCAGTGTATCACATACGTGGCATCTCACTATGTTGGAATGTGTGAAGAGACCTATATCTCAGGTCCAGTGATCAGGTCCATACATCAGGGCTGTCTGCTAGGCCCTTTCCTGTCTATTATTTAAATGATGGACATCACAGATGACATACACATCCCGTGTCCAAACAGCTGACTGAAGGATTACAGATTGTGGGCAATCATTGAATCCAACTGTGATATTAGTATTATACAGACAGGATCAGCACATACCAAAGATTGCTGCCACAGCCATGACAACACCTGCAATGACAAGAAAACATGGGGGGATTTGTTACATCAGGAAAACAAACACACAACCCGAGTATAATAATGTGGACATCATACCCTACAATCAGACCAATAGGTATGTGAACTGTGTCCTGGGGTAGATGGTAAGCGGAATATCCGCCAGCATGTGGTCACAGTGCTGGCTACTCCTTTTTATGGAACACAGGTACTGAGTATGTGAATGACATCCACATCAGAGGCCATAATACCTCCATAGTTTCCAGCCTTCATCACACCAATAACTGAGTACAATGCACCCTTCTTCATGTACTTCCCTACATATCTTTCACTGATGTGCAACTGAAGTGTACCAACTTTGTCACTGTGAGCTGTCACACAGCTTATTGGCCATACCTAGTTATTCATTTTGTGGCATAAACATGACTGTCTGATGGTACGTAACTCCCATCAATTTGTTACACCAGATGCATGTGTGCTACCTGTTCTGGTGATGTACACAGTATATACATAGGTGTTTGACAACATTAATGTCATAGATAACATTTGTGACAGTGTGGATTGTACCCTATACATACACACACACACACACACATATATATATATATATATATATATATATATATATATATATACACACACACACACACGTGGAACAACAAATAAAGATCTGCACCAGATAAAATTAGACAATACTGAAAAAGATGCTAGTAGGATCACCAGGCCATCAGACATAAGATAAAACTTTTATTAAACAATTAAAAACATATGATGAGCACTTTCAAGTTTTCTCAAACCCTTCCTCAGATCTGCCATTAGTGAGTTGGAACACATTTTAATATAAAATTAACAATGAATCAAATATCTTATTCAAGACACAGCCTCCTCAGGAACCAATCAAGTCTTCCTATATAGCCTACGCCCTTTTAGATCATGTTCCAATGGAAAATTCACATTAAGACTAGGTGGCAAGTAGGCTTGTAGTTCAGCAATCCATTTAATTTCATTCCATTCAGTTCGTACCATAATGTCTCCTCCTCTAATACTTTCTCTGGTCACCTGTAGAGCCATAAAAAGAAATCAGTGTTCAACATTATCAATAACATGTCTCACAAGCAGATTTTTCTGATCTTTCAATCTGATGTCACTGACCTGCTTGGAGATACATTCTTTAAAGTGTCTATCAGTCTTTTGGATATAAAAACTCAAGCATAAAGTGCAGGATGCTATATACACTAGAGGCTTAGTCTTGCAATCTGTGTACATATTATAGCTGTACTTTTTACCTGTATATGGGTGTATAAACACATTATTAGGTGAAAGAAATGTACTTGCAGCATGTACAAGCCTTGCATGGGAATGTACCAGTTCTATAAAACATAAAAGTTCCAGGCAAACTCCAGGGGTGAGGGTATACAAACTTTAATATAGCAAAAACAACAAAGAAAATCAGTAAGTAAGCACTTTTACAGTCAACAGACTGCTTGTTCAGACACAGTAATTTTCTGCATCTGCATCTGTCTAAACTCAGTACAGCCAAATACTTACATCTACCAATTAATCAATTTAAAACTTTCCCTAATCAATTAAACACATTATATCGAAATATAAAAGACTTATATTCAAACATCATCTCAACATATTAAAAAAAATATGTAAAAAGGTACATGAAACAAGCATAAACATATATTCATACAACTACACTCTTCTATCTAATTAATGTAAGAGTGGATGTGCCTTAAGCATAGGTTTTAAAGTAATTCGCTCTGGCCTGCCTGCATTCAGGCACACTATCCATTCTTGCTCTGTCTTTTCTGTAAGATTTTTAAACTCACCCCCTCTTTTATTACCTTCTAGAACCTCTAAAACTAAAAATTTTAAATCATGACCCATTTCAGAGTCTGATACATGTACTGCTAAAGCACTTTTTGTTCTATTATGTCTCACATCATTTACATGTTCTAAAACCTTCTCCATTAGGGATCTATTCATCTTCCCTACATAGAATTTAAAACACTTCACACAAAAGGCAAAATAGATCAAATTCTTAGTTGCACAGTCTGCATAAAGTGTAGTCTCTACAGAGAAACCTATTATAGGATGTACAAACAAGCTACCACTATAAACATATTTACAGGCTTTACAATGCCTGCAAGAATATGTCCCTTGCCATTGTGATGGGGGGGGGGGGGTAAATAACTTTCTCTCATGTTTTTCTAACAAAGTTGTCTTTTCAAAGATAACCCATTCCTAAAACTAAAGCATGGTGCTTCTCTAACAATTCCACTTAGCCTATCATCTGCTCATATAATAGCCCAGTTTTTCTTAACTATAGTACAAACAGTCCCACATTACTACTATATCTGAGTGTCATCCTAACATTGCCCCTTTCACTCAAGTCTTCCTTATGTCCACTATCCGGTTTAACATTCTCAGTGAAATATGGTTTCCCAACTGTCTTCCTGACTGACTTCAGTTCTCTAATATATCCATCCAACTCATCCTCAGTATAAACTCTATGCAAAAAAAATCCTTCTTCAAATCTAAGAGAGCCCTTTCTAACATCTCATCATCATTATGTAACCTTATCACCCTTAACACCTAACCTTTCACTACATTCCTAGGTACGTGATGAGGGTGCATACTTGTTTTATGCAACAGGGTAATCTACTTACACCTCTTTTTAAAAATGGATGTTTTAAGAATCCCTACAGCTTCTCTAGTGATCTTTTTATTTTCAATTAAAATAACATTTACATATTTTTAAATATAATTTTAAACAACTATATACAATATTTACAATAGCCTGACTTTCAATTATATACATTGTATGTTATTAAATATAGAATTAACAGATCAGTTATGAAATACAATATTGATTACTGCAAAGTGTCCAACAAAGATATAACTTTCTTCCAAGGATTATTTACCAATGGCCTGGGATAGATTCGTAGTTCTTTGATTTTTATTTCCATCAATGCAGTTGTCTTCAGTAAAGTGTAGAATTCTTCCAAGGTTGGGGGTGTATTTGAATTCCACCTTCTGGTTACACATTTCCTAGATATAGCAAGTATTGTCCATAACATATACATATTTGTCTTATTCAGGTAGGGACCTTCCTTTATACTTAGAATTATCAATACCTTAATTAAGGTAAAGGATGCATTAAATAAAGCTTGTAAAAAATGATTAAGTCCATTCCAATATGATTTAATTTTATTACATTCATAAAAATATAAATCCGGTCTGCTTTATTTGACTGTTCACACCTCCAGCAAAAACATTTGTAGTAGTATTGATCTTTTTAATTCTATCTGGTGTTAAAAATGCTCTATGCAAGTATTTCCAGTTAAATATTTTCCAGTACTGTGTGTTAGAGGTGTAACTAACTGATAGTAAGATGTTAGTTTTAATTTCTTCTGTTAACTGCAATGACTGGCCTTTTGTTAAGAACTGTCAGTATGATGGTTTGGGAATTGTTTTATATGTTATTAACTCTTTATATAGATTTGAAATGGAATTTTTCTTTTCACAACTATTATATATAAATTCATACAGAAAACGTATTAGATTTGGAATATCTTTAAATGAGGAATTATTAATTAATCTGCATAAATCTTGAGTGTACATTAGAATGCTTTGTAAGGCTAACCAGTCCTGTGTTGGAATATTGTAAGCAGTTTTTATCATATGTATATCTAAAACATTTAATTTATTTACACATTGAAACCAGCATAAGAATCCATTTTGTTCCCTGGAGGTTATTGTTTCCCTATATATTTTGTGAGGAAAGTTCTTAGTGATGGTTAATAGGTCAAACCAAAGTTTCAGATCTATGTTTGTATTGATAAGTTCCCTAAAGAAATTGATGTAACGATTAATCAGTGTTGTTTTAGAAGGTTTTGTTATATTATATTGTATACTTATGCATAGTATGTACCAGGATTTGTTTGATTTGTCTACTATTAATTTTTTTTTAACAGATTAAATTCAATTGTTAATATAGCCGTTGTTAATTCTTTCCAGTTGTCAAAATAATTAGGGTTTATCCAGTCTATTGTAATTTTAAGCACAGATGCTTTTATATATGTTTCTATTTCTGGGAAGTTCAATCCTCCTTGTTTCTAGGGGCTAATGTGATGAGTTAGAGCAACTCTATTCTTTTTGGGATACCATAACAATTTTATTAAACATGAGTTTATTTCTTTAAAAATGCATCTTTCAGGAATTAACTGTATTGCTAATGCTACATATAGTATTTTTGGCAATAAGACCATTTTTATTAATTGCAATCTGTCTTCAAAAGTTAATATCATTTTGTTCCACTTTTCTATATTTTTTTATTGTTTCAATAATGTTTTTATAATTTATTAATATTGTTTTGTTTATATTTTTGCATAAGACTATTCCTAAATAATTTAGTGTAAGTTCTTGTTTTCCTATAATGGATTTATCTGTAACTTGTAGTTCTTTTTTCTTATTTAAAAATAGAAATTTTGATTTTGATCTATTAAAGTATAGATCTGAAAACTTATAAAATTTCTCCATTACTTCTTCTTGCTCTCCTAATGACTCTCTGGATTTTGATAGGGTCAATAAAATATCATCAGCAAAAAGCATTATTTTAGATATGTACTGGTCATAGACTTCTATTCCTTTTATTCTTGGATTATTCCATATTATTTCTGCAAGTATTCCTATAGCCAAAGCAAATAAAATAGGAGAAAGTGGGCACCCTTGTTTAGTACCTTTTGTTATATGGATAGATTCTGAGGTGAAATGACCTAATTTAATGTAGGCTAAGTTATTAATATATATGTTTTTTTAGTAATAAGATAAAGGGAGAAGGAAATTCAAATAATGCTAAAGTTTTAAATAGATATTCCCAGTTGAGGGACTCAAAGGCTTTTTCTATGTCTAATCCAATTACAAGTGTTTCTCTATCTTCTTTATTCACATAATCTATAAGAGTAAGTATCCTTTTAATATTATCATGTGTGTGCCTGTTATATAAAAATCCAGTTTGATCATTATTAACTGTCTTTGAAAGTGGGATTTTCATTCTGTTAGCTAGTATTGACATGAATATTTTGTAATCATTATTCAGTAATGATATAGGTCTGTATGAGGTGCAAAGGTCTAATGGTTTATTATCTTTTAGAATTGGTGTTATGAGAGAATATTTCCATGAGGATGGTATTTTTGCTTCTGACTGGACTTCTAGCAAAGTTTTATGAAAAAGGGAGATTGCTGTTGAAGGGAACAGTTTGTAAATTTCCGTAATTATACCAAATATCCCTGGAGCTTTGTTAGATTTACTTTCTTTTATCTTGTCAACAATTTATTTGTAGGATATAGGTTTTTGTAGGTCTAGTTTTAAGTTTTCAGGATTTTTTTTTATATTGACAAGGTTTGTATCTAAGTTTATTTGGTTGGTATCTAAATCTTCTTTTTTGAAGTGTTCCATATAATGGAACTGAAATGCTTCAAGGATGTCTCCTGTATCTGATACTTTTTTCCCTTTCTTTTCATGATATATACTACTAATGTTATTTGCTTTAGATTGTATTTTAATTCTTGTAGATAAGTTATGTAGATATCTGGGGAGGTGGCTAATGAGTTTATTTTAAATTTTTCCAAGGCTAGACAAGTTTTGTGTGTTAGAATTTCATTATATTTTTTATTTAATTCCTCTATTTCTTTTTTGACTTCTGGACAATTCTGATTTTTATTAGATTTTGCTGTCAAGAGTCTGGTTTGCAAGTCTAATGATTCAGATTACCACTCTCTAACTTTGTTTTTGTACCAGCTAAGGGTCTTACCAAATAAATACGCTTTTAATGAGTCCCAAACCATGACTCTACTGATTTCTGTTATATTATTAATTTCAAGAAATAATTGTAGTTCTGACAACATCCAGCATCTGAATTCTTTAATTTTCGTGATATATGATGGAAGTCTAATTGAGAAGATTAAAGGTTTAAACTATATTTGGAGCTTTATTATCAGAGAGTCACGATCTGAGAAGGGGCATGGGACTATTGAGAATTTGAGGATTTTTATTTGTAATTCTTGAACTATGAATAATTTGTCTATTCTGGTTTGTGTTCCAAATCTATGGTCTTTATGGGAAAATAATACGGATTTATCATCTTTTACTTTAAAAGTGTCAATTAAATGAAATGAATCAATCCATTTTTTTAAGGATTTTGAAATAGTTGCTATGTGAAAAGACTTCTTGATGGTTTCAGAAGCTTCTAAGGTACAATTAAAGTCTCCTCCCAGTATAAGATTTCCTTTATAATTGTTGGAAATAAAATCTAGGTGTTTTTTAACCGTTCCTGCTCCAATTCCTGGGAACCAATATAGATTAGCTAAGGTCCATATTCTGTTATTAAATTTAATTATAACAAATGCTAGTAGACCTTCTTTGTCTTCATATTTATAAATGACTTTTGGAGTGATTATGTTTTTCTTCCAGAGAATTGATACTCCTTTTGTCTTTGTTCTATAGGAGGATTGAGCTAAGACTGTATAGTTCTTAGGGTTCCAAATAAAGCTATCATTAGTCTTAAATGCGTTTATTGGAGAAATACTACTTTACTACCTTATTTAGATTTAAATATTTTAGTAAGTTTAATCTTTTATTTGCATTATTTAAGCCATTAGTATTTAATGATAAGAATGTTATATCCATTTCAAGTTATTGTTGGAAGAAACTTTTTGCTTCTTTTTTTCTTTTTTTGATTACAGTAGTTATACCATATTCTCTGATAACATTGGATGTTATTTTTATGTGTGTAAACCTGGGAGTGTAATTTAATGTTCTTTCTTCTTTAAATATAAGTAGGGTAAAATTCTGGTCAGGCTTTAAAAAAGTACTTCTATAAAACATTAATTCTAAAGTATCAAATACAAGTAAATATGAATTTCCCATTAAACATGGAATGAAAGTCATTCCTAATCCAATAGATAAAGATAGATCTATTGGATTATCACTCATACCTTTAACTAACAATATCAACTGAGCTCCATATGTTAAATTATTATATGGAGAATTTTCTTAAAAGAGATATGAAATTCTATATTATTCTATTATTGTTCTATAGTATTTTATATATGAGGATGGAATGTTAGTAGTGTAAACAATTATTATGTTGACTTAGAAAATATCCAATATTTAGTTACCCTTAAGAGATCCCAAACATGTCAGATATGTCATTTTGCATACATTAAATGCAACAGAGTAGCATACACTAAATAATCCAACAACAAATAGATTATTACTAAAATAATTTGACTAAAAGGACTCCACAGAAGAAAATGAGTGATTACCAATGAAATATGAATTTACTGTAGGTGTACTGTCTTTCTTTACTTTCCCACTCTTTAGCTCACCAACTTCAACTTACACTTATGAAAAGACATGGCTTATCAGTGGTATCCTGACTCACAGTAGAGGCACCCTACATTCTAGTGTGCAGTGCTTTTACGTATTTATAGATTTACAAAGCAGAGTCTAAGAATGAACTATGATCACCCTGACAATTCCCATCATGCATAGGGCACCTCCTGCTTCCAGAATGGGTAATCACATCAGGTCTAGAATGAATGTAAAGGTACCTATATGGTAATCAAGACTTACCTTAGGTAAGTATTAATCAAATAGTATTTAGAGCATCTTAGAGAGTTCTCGGGGCAGTTAGAATACTCTTAAGCCTCTCCTCCACTGACCAAAAACAGAGATTTCCCTTCCCTTTCCTTCCCTTGTTTTAAGTCAGTACTAATAAAAGAAATTCAGCAAACATAGGTAAACAGAAATAACATTCAGTAGTCCGTCTTGTGCATGACTCGCAATCCATTAAACAAGTCAGTGACTAACATCACTTTAATAAACATTATAAAGACAAATTAGAAATAATTTCCTGGCTCTTTAAATTTTCTGATAAAGCAAAAAGTTAACAATAAGCTAGTTTAACTAAAAGTATAAAGCATTTCAATTTTTCCTTGCATGTATACATTTCTACTTATATTGTAGTGTCAATGGCTGTCTTTGAAATCTGTACAATACTTCACTTCTTCAAATCATTCCTTTTTCAATTCAGGTTTTGTTTTGTCAAAACGGCAACAATATTTCAAGGGCACAATTAATATTTAGACTAATGTTTCAAATAAATAATTGTCAGTTGCCAGTTGAGTTAGTTTAGAATGTATGGTTAGTGCAAATATAGCATGTTGCAAAAATAATTTGTATTTTTTCGTGTGCTCTAGAGACTGTCATATGCAAGTGACATATAAAATGTAGCATATATAGAGCAGATAGATTATGGATTCAAGTTGTTAAAGTAAATTATGCTTATTAATCAGGCAGTTTCATTTAAATTCACAAGTAATTTGGGGACATTTCAGTTGAGTTTCCAGGAATGTGTAGTCCAATGTGAGTAATTGAGTCCACATTTCCTCATAAACATATGTCACAATTCATTAAAATAAGCAGAGTCTAACATCTGTCTAATAATCATTATAAAGACAAAGAATAGTAATTTCCTAGCTCTTCAAACTTTCTGATATCGCAAAATGTTGAGAGTAAGCTATTTTAACTGGAAGGCTAAAACATTTCAATACTTCCTTGTGACTATATATTTTTACTTTTACTGTAGTGTCAAGAACTGTCTTTGAAATCTATGCATTACTTCACTTCTTTCAAGTCTTTCATTTTACAGTTCACATTATATTTTGTGTTATATCATAGGAATTCCCCCTGCATGAAAGGCAATTGCACGGCTCCAGTAATATGAAATCCAAAAGCCAAAAGATGAGCAAGCAAACTGTGAGACTGAAATAATGTTTAATCAATGAAAAAACAAACGGTTTCGGCTGATATACACCACAGCCTTCCTCAGTGTAACTAAAATTCATTGAAAATTATCCTTTTGTAGATGTATTTTAATTAAGTCAAACCTGTGACTGGGTAATCAAAATTGTTAATTTACTCCAGGTGAGAATAAACCACCCAGTTTAACAATCCACTTCTTTTCTTTTGTATCAAGAATGGAATGCCATCCTGCTTTGTTGGATTTATTCCCTTTTATAATGTCTATGACAGTGAAACTCAACTTGGCAGATAAATGTTTTGTGGAATGTTTAAGTAAAGCACTACTTGTTTTTTTATTCCTCAAGTCACTAGTGTGTTCAGAAATTCTCGGTCTAAGTGGCTGTGAAGTTTGGCCTATGTAGAAGGCACCACAGCTGCATGTAGCTAAATAAATCAGCCATTCGCTGCTGCAATTAGCAAAAAAGTTAATGTCGTAAACTGTGCCACAGTTTTTACTTTTAAATTGTTTGGATTTAAAAACTTTTTTGCAATGAGTGCAATGACCACATGGATAGCATCTTGTGAGCACCTCACCCATGAGTGTAGTTTGTACTTCTTGAGAGGATGTTCTGGAATGTGAATGTTTATAGTGGTTGAAGTGTACAACTAGAAGTGGATTGTTAAACTGGGTGGTTTATTCCTACCTGGATTAAATGAACAATTTTGATTACCCACCCAATCACAGGTTTGACTCAATTAAAATACATCTATAAAAGGATCATTTTCAATGATTTTTAGTTACACTGAGGAAGGCTGTGGTGTATATCAGCCAAAACCGGTTTGTTTTTTTCATTAAATAAACATTATTTCAGTCTCGCAGTTTGCTGGCTCATATTTTTGGCTTTTGGATTTCATATTACTGGAGCCGTGCAATTGCCTTTCATGCAGGGAGAATTCCTTTGATGTAACACTGACTTTTCTTATTCCTTGTTGGGGGTCTGTGAGACTGGTGTGAGCTGCATGTTTTATCTGCAGTTCACAGCAAAAGAACTAAAATTTGCTGATTGGAAATTGGATTTATCCACTTTTTTTTACTACTTGGCCATATATTTGGTTTTTCAGTGTTTAACAACAGTCCAGGTCGTTTGTTTGGCAGAAGAACTGGTTTGTTACATGAGGCAGTCTAGCAGCAGAAGGATAAATTAAGTCTACACAAGTCTTCAAAACTTTTTTCACTATTGCTATGTATGTTTCTACATCTATGGACGCTTCCTGACTCTGGGTAAATAAAAAAAGCCTTTGAGGCATCTGGTTACATTATTTGAAGTACGCTTTTGGTTGCTAAACTCGGGTTAACAAGGGGCGTCTTTTCAGTCCATTCATCGCCTTTTCCAATTGCCGTTTTTTATTATGTACTATGTTGCTCATGTTTGGGACACAAACGACCACATGTGGTTATATTTCATATAATTTTTTTGAGCATTTGGGTGACTTTGTGTATATGCGTATACGTTTTGGTGCTTACCAGTTCTGACTGATCTTTTGACTTCCCAGCCGCCATTTTTACATCTCAACCAACAGTTAGTACAAGAACTGAGTTATTTTTGGGACTAAGGGCTTCTTTGAAGATTAATAGATCATATATGTGTGACTAAACAACATTCTAACTTTAGTACATCAGGATTAAGGGATCTGCATTGGACTAAATATGAGGAATGTTTATGCTGTGAGATACGAAGGGTCTGGATGACGTGTTTGGGACTCTTTATGCTAAAGTACAGTCTGTTTCAAAAGTTTTGGACATATAACAACAGGGAAATTGCTGTTGTTAAATTACATGCTATTTTCATTTAAATAATATCTGTTAAAATTTTTTTTATGTGTTTCTGTATCACAATATACATATTGTCTTAAGAAATTATACTGTACTAGGGGCAGTTAAAGATGCGATGACTATTTTTGGAAGTGCTTAAAACCAAACTGAACTGTTAATCTAGTGTAGTTTAATTTATAGATAGTATGTCGGGAGTCTGCTATTGTTTTTCTTTCATACATCTGTGTATTTAGGATTTATATAACTTATTACATCATATGCTTGATCTTTTATAGCAGTAGTCCAGCTTGATAACAATAGCACACACACTAAAATACATTTTTCTCTTGTTAGATTTAGGCAAGCATTATCTCTATATGTGTGTCATGGTTCAAGCAAATTGATGAAGAGACCAAACTTTTGGCATCTATCAATGTGGATACTGGCATTAATAATTTTCGTTGGATGTCCCCCGGGCTTTAAAGGCTTAATTATTTTCTTTTTATAACATTTGATGCCAGTTCTTAGATGGTGGTTATTTACTATTGTTTGTGTTGTGCCCTATCTCCAGATTTCTAATTGGCTCCTCGGCTGAGTTATTCATGACCAGATTCTTTGATCTGTATTCTGGTATTTTATATAATGGGTTGATTAATATTTAGACCAACACATTATACCATATGGACCACAGGCCAGTTATGTGTATGACAGCCGGATATGGAATGGACATAGCATTGTTCTGAAAGCCACTAAGTGGGTCACAAGACCAAATCTGAAAACTGGGTTCAAGGAAAACACAAGGGCTATTATTGTTTATTCTATTATTAATACAAGTATTAAGTACCAATTGGAATAATATAGCTTAGCATTGCCATTGCATTTGGCAAGGGCTAATTATGCTGCTAAACATTTGCATATATAGATATTTAAAGGATTTTCTAAGTGGATCCATAAGTGTCTAAGGAGTCACAAATTAATCTTTATAGGTTGTTGGTTGGTCTACATTAATACTAATTATCAATAAAGACGTTTTTTCAAGGTATAATTGGTACCATAATGGAACTAACAAAAATTCTAACGGGTTTGTCAGCTGATAGGGAGGACTTGGGAGCCTTTGGATTGGGTATTACAAACAATAATGATCCAAATGGGGTTACCCTAGGCCCAGAATCCAGTTGTGGCTTATGTTTTGACAAGCTACATAAGAGCATGAGGTCTCTCAGGTCTCATGTCTGGCATTCCAAACTCTTTAAAGCATATATGGCCAAAGGGATCACACCAAGGGGACTATGGATTAAAACACAACCATTAGTTAATGAGGCTGATGATGAGTTGAATAAACAATGGGGCGACATCCAACAACAAGCCACTATGGGTTTCGTTGAAGCCCTGGCTAAATTCCACGACAGAGTCATTGACCGACAAATTGTAGAAGTCACCAAGTTATGCTCCGTAGCACAGACACATGAAGGACAGCCCTTCTTCATTAGTAATATGAACAAATTAGCCAAAGACCTATCTGGTCTTGAAGAACAACTAAAAACTAGGAAGATCAAAAAATTTCAAAGGGACCAAATGGATTATCAGCTTGGTAACCCTTTCAGTATTAGCAAACAAGTCAGATTTCAACAAGCACAAACTCGAACTCCTAAAAGAAAACGACCAAGGTCGATATTGAAAAAGCAACCTATTGATTTGTCTTCATACACAGATACAGACATGCAACACACACCACACTCACCCATCCCCAGGAGGGCATACATTTCGGCCCCTTTAGGCCCAAATACAAAAGAGCAGGCAGAAAACATGCCAGAAATAAACAACATAGATTGTCTTTTGAAACTAATAACACAGAAATAACCCAAAATGTCAATGTTCTGAATATATCTGATCAGATTTTGTCCACCACACAAATTGAACTTCTGAATAAAGGTTTAAATTTTATTCCTGGCTTCTTGGTTACTGAAGATCTTTTAGCAAAAGATGTAATGTCATTTTGTAGACTTATAAACCTTAGATTGCATTTTGAAGATTCCACTAACCTTGGTGTGGATAATTAATTTATTTATCATAAATCTAGTTATATGCCTCCCATGAATCCCACAGTACACCAATTTCAAAGTAGTGTTCTCAAAGATCTACACTATCACAAGGGTGAATTTATTTACAAACGAAACAATCTCTCAGAGATCGAAAGAGATGCACTATTTGAACTACAAAACAACAAGGACATTGTCATTCTTTCTGCTGATAAAGGTGGGGCCATAGTAGCAATGAATTGGCTTCAATACGATGCGGAAGCAAAAAGACAACTTCAGGACAGGCGGTATTATCTTGAGATACCCCTGGACCACACCTTTAAGTTTAAAAAACAGATAAATGAATTTTTATTATTAGCTAAGGATAAAGGTATCATTAGTGACGAAGTCAGGCAACATCTTACCATTAAAGACCTTAAAAACCTCAGCTTTGGCCGGCTAAGAACTTGCTGTATTCAACTGGACGTATAAGAGAATTTAAGTACCTTTATCTGCACTTTTTTTTTCAAAAAATACAGTATTTAAATTGATTTTAACTGTGTGTTGCAGGAATAGTAACTGAACTGGAAGTTAGTCAGTGTTTGCTGAATTTTGTTATATGCTAGTAATTACAGGTGTGGGGGTAGCCACATTCTTTGATTTCCTGTCCTTGCCTATTTAAGTGGTACAGTGTGAAATATTTTCTGCTTAAAAGCCTCAGCTTTGGCCGGCTAAGAACTTGCTGTATTCAAGACGTATAAGAGAATTTAAGTACCTTTATCTGCACTTTTTTTTTCAAGAAAATACAGTATTTAAATTGATTTTAACTGTGTGTTGCAGGAATATTAACTGAACTGGAAGTTTTGACTCTGCTCTTCAGTTAGTCCCAGCCACCCTCCCTGTTTTTGTTTTGGTGTTAATCTTAGTGGCCTTGGAACTGCCCGCCCCTCTTGTAAATTTGTGTTTGGATACCCCTTCTGGGCCCATCTCATTTGCTCACTCAACTGAGTGCAGTGAGATCATATTCTGATTTCAGGCACTCCTACTGTGTACAAAGAGAGCATCTGGGAAACAGAAAAAAAAATTAAGCTTGTTTCCTGCCTTTCCTGTTAAGTGGTATAGACTATTTGTAGGCTTCTGAGCCCCCAAGCCCTTCTGTGTTGGAGGGAAGCCTTCGCGCTTAGTTTTTTTTTTTCTTATAACTAGCCAGTTTTCTAGTTTCAGCACTCAAATCTGTTTCTTTGATCTCAGCACTTGTTCAGAAAAAAAAAAAAAAACTTCATCTGCTTTTACTGTACTTGTGTTTCTACCTACTTTATTTTACTTTTGCATCATCTTAAAAGTACTCAATTGTATTTATTACTGCTTGGTGTAACTCATTCTAAGCCTTTTGGTTTAAACACTTGGGCTTCGGACCAGTTGTTTTGCACTGAGAGGGTTTGTGGTCTGCACTGTAGTGGCAGAACAGGTAGCTTACATCCTTCTAGGTTGGGAACTGCTGATTGAGGGCTCAGTGTCTGTTATTCTAAAAGTGTATTAATTCTGGTTTAAGCACTTGGGCTTTCAGGCCAGTTATTTTACATTAAGAGGGTTCGTGGTCTGCACTCTTGTGAGAGGAGAGGCTGGACTCTGCCCTTCTGAGCTGGGAATTTCTGGTTAAAGACTTATAGTGCATGCATATCTGAACTGCTTCTTACTGAAGTTGGTGCGCCTTGTTTGCTGTGGCATAGACTGGATTCAGGCCTGCTGGATCTAGCTTTGTTTGTGTAACTTGAGCACTAATCCAGGCATTCTCTAAAGTATTCAATTGTATTTATTACTGCTTGGTAGTAACTTGATTAAAGTGTAGCTATCATTCTAAGTCTTTTGGATTAAGCACTTGGGCTTCAGACCAGTTGTTTTACATTAGGAAGGTTTGTGGCATGCACTGTGGTGGCAGGACAGGTAGCTTTCATCCTTCTAAGTTGGGAACTGCTGATTGAGAGCCCAGTGTCTGTTATTCTTAAAGTGTATTAGTTCTGGTTTAAGCACTTGGGCTTCAGGCCAGTTATTTTACATTAAGAAGGTTTGTGGTCTGCACTCTTGTGGGAGAAGAGGCTGGACTCTGCCCTTCTGAGCTGGGAATTTCTGGTTAAAGGTTTATAGTGCCTGAATATTTGAACTGTATCTTACTGAAATTGGTACACCTTGTTTGCTGTAGCATAGACTAGATCCAGGCCTGCTGAATCTAGCTTTGTTTATATGCTTGTTGTTTGTTTGCTTGTTATTTCCTGGAACGCTAATTCCACCTAATGCGGCTTCTCAGCGCTTCTGTGGATCACTAGTGATATCTGCATTGCTTACTGTACTTATTTCCTTGTTTCACATGAAAGAAAGTTACTGTTTGTCGTTTTTGCATTTAAGTTACCTGTAACACATTGCACTTAAGTTACCTGGCACTTGCTCGCTAAAGCAATTATATAAGTCAGCACTAAAAATTAAAAGCACTACGCCCTCACTCCCCACTGGCCCTTGTTTTCAATTATTAAGGAATTCCCAATATTATTCTAGCATGTCCAAAGGTCAGTTGTCAATCTCCTCTCCGGTCCAGCTAGTGAATCTGGGAATCTTGAGGCAATGTTACAACTGCCTCATGTACACAGACAACCCTCTCCTCCTCCCAACAAATTCCAACACATGTGAGAGATGCAACCGTATAGCCAAACTGGAGGCTAAGTTCTCTCAACTCAGTACTGGCATAACCAGTCAGGAGGAGAAGGAAACCACACTCACTACAATTCCAGTCTCACATAGACCTACCACGACAGCAAACCAAACACATAATCACACAAAAACATACTTGGAGGCTCTAAATAAAGATCTGCCTAAGCAGCAGAGACCTCCAAAGCAGACACCCAAGCAACCACTACCCCAAAACAAAACACGTGCAACACATATCTCACAAAGCCAGTGTGCCGAACAGTCACAGCCCTTAAGACTAAACAACACACCTGATACACTTGTAATAGGTGACTCTATCGTCAGGCACACTGACGTCCCGCTCACCAGGCTGAACAAGGAGAGGGTCACGGTGAGCAGCCTGTCGGGTGCTAGGATCCGCCACATAACACAAGCACTCAGGTCACTCCAAGGCAAGTACAAATATGACTCAGTCATTGTCCATGCTGGTGTGAATGACCTGAGATGTACCTCCCTGGACTACATGAAAAGAGACATAAAGGAGCTCTCTGAGCATGTAGCCCAGGCCGGTATGACCCTGACCTTGAGTAGCATCTTACCCTCACCAAGAATGATGCCACAATATGAAGACAAGATGATCAATTTCAACAATTAGCTTAAGTACTGGTGTTATTCAAACGGGATCCAATGCCTGTCAGCTTGGGATGATATGCTCGACAAGCCACGATGCTTTGCTAGGGACGGCTTGCACCTGTCACCCCTGGGCTTTCAGATATTGGCAAAGGCTCTTGCTACCCCCATAGTGCCTTTTTTAGGCAAGGCTCAAAAGACAAACCCACCTCCATAGGTATCACAAGGGATAAGAAACTAAGAGTAATGCTACTCAATGCCAGAAGTCTAAACCTCAAGATGCACACACTCGAAACTCTCCTTAGCATGGAGAACATCGACATCTGTGCAGTAACAGAAACCTGGTTCAGGGCTCCCAAGAGCACCCCAGCACTACCAGGTTATACCTCATACCATGCTTTTCGGCCCCAAAACTTGGACCGAACCACAAAAGGAGGGGGAGTATCGATATTTATCAAAGATACCCACACCTCCAGGTTGGTGGCAAAGCACGAAGCATCAGAGACTATCCATGTGCAACTAACAGTGGATAAAACTGCCTTCCAGTTTATAGCCTGCTACAGACCACCCTCCCAAACCCAGGAACCCCACTCGGCCTTTCTGAGAACACTGGAAAATATGAAGGTCTCACCAAACACCATTATATTGGGTGACTTCAACTACCCAAACATAGACTGGGAGCATTACTCTAGCTCCAACACTCTAGCCCAAAGGTTCCTAGAATTTATAAACTCAAATGCTATGGAACAACTTGTTACCACTCCCACAAGAGGGGAAACATACTGGACCTGATCATCACCAACATGGGGACTCTATGCTCCAGACCAGAAGTGTATCCCTCACTGGTAAGATCAGACCATAAACTAATCTCACTGGATATTCACATCCCGACCCCACCCCTGCCCAGAAAACCACAGTGAAAAACGTCTCTAAAGCAAATTTCACACTCCTCAAAACCGAGGTGGAATCCTTCAAAGCCCCAGGCCTGTGGAAAATATGGCCCAGACCGCAGAATCCTTTATAAACGCATTCTATGAACACCTTCAGGAATGCATGGATCATGCGATCCCAAATAAAAACAAGACCCAATCCTCCAAAGGCAGACGTCCTGTCTGGTGGACCCCAGCCATAAACAAACTATACAATAGAAGAAGGAAGCTACTAAATGATAGAGCAAAATCCCAAAAAGGGAAGGCATCACTGATCAGTATTAGCAAAAAACTACGGGCACTCATAAAATTGTCTAAGGCCAGCTTCGAGAGAAAAATTGCACAGGACACTAAGGATAATCACAAGGCTTTCTTTAGTTATGTTAGGAACCTGGGTGGTAATTCCCAGATAGGCTCAGAATTAATCCAAAATGACAAAAAATACACTGAACCCACAGACATTGCCAACATCCTAGCTGACAGGTTCAGCGCAAATTTCTCTCCCCCCTCCCCACCAAAAGGGCAAATATCTATCCCAGCAGAGTGCTGCCCCCCTGACATCTCAGCTGCTCAGGTAAGAGCCGCCCTCTCCAAAGCAAAAAACACAGCATCAATGGGACCAGACGGTGTTCCGGGCTGCGTCCTACATGAACTCCAAGAAGAACTAAACCCAAACATAAAACTACTGTTCAATCTCAGCCTTACTACAGGATATGTGCCCAAAGAGTGGCGTACAGCAACAGTGGTCCCTCTCCATAAAGGTGGTGCCTCAACAGATCCTGGAAACCATCGCCCCATAAGCCTGACTAGCTTGGTCTGCAAAGCTATGGAAAGGATCATCATGGACCTCATAAATAAAGATATTGGGGACCTACAGACACTGGATCCTACCCAGTTCGGCTTTGTTAAGGGCAGATCCTGCCTCTTAAACCTGGTTGATTTCTTTGAAACAGTCACCAAGGCCATTGACGAGGGGAAGGTGGTCCACACAGCCTACCTGGACCTCGCAAAAGCCTTCGATACAATACCCCACTTGGGCATTATAGATAAGCTCACCAGCTTAAATATAAACCCCTATGTCACTAGATGGATTGCAAACTGGCTCAAGGACAGAACCCACATGGTTAGAATTGCTGGAGCCATGTCAGACTCACAAGTGGTGTCCCACAAGGCTCAGTCCTGGGACCTCTCTTGTTCGGTATATATTTCTCGGAGGTACAGGCCAACACGGAAGGACTGTGGCTGACCAAGTTCGCAGATGACTGCAAACTGGGTGCCATAATCGACTCTCCAGCCGACACAAGCATCCTCCAAAAGGGCCTCATAGAAACAGACAACTGGTGCCAGAGCCATGGCCTCAAGCTAAATGCCAAAAGTGTATAGTCATCCCTTTGGCAAAAACAAAGTGCCCACAAATTACCACATAGGTGGTAATCCATTAAGTACAGAAGAAGTAATTAGGGACCTGGGGACCCAAGTTGATAACAATCTCTCATTTGACAACCACGTGGCCAAAGTGGTTAGAAAAACATTTTATATAGCCCACCTAATCATGAAGGGATTCACATCTAGATCAGGGGAGGTCATCGTGCCTCTTTACTCATCCCTCATCAGGCCCATAATTGAGTACAATGCCCCTTTTGGGATGTACCTTACCAGACACCTGCAGCAACTGGAAAGACCCCAAAAGTACCTCACCAAGAGGATCAAAGGGCTCAAACAGATGCCATATGCTGCCCAGTTAAAGAAACTCCAGCTCTACTCAGTGGCATACCACCTGTTCAGAGGCGATCTGTGCCTGGCGTATAAAGCCATGTCCAACCCGGAATTAATGGATATGCTGCATCTCAAAAATCCAAATCCCATCGAGCTACGGCTCGAGAGACTTGAACCTCAGCACTGAAATAAATAGGACATGCTGGAGGGACAGATTCATAACCCAGAGGCTCCCTTCACTCTGGAATAAAATCCCAGTCCAGGTTAGGCAGAGTCCCTCATTGACTCTCTTCAAGAGGAATCTTGATGAGTGGATGGGAGATCGTAGGTTTACCCCAGGTATCACTTCTGTGTCACTGTTAGACAGAGGCACAGTATACTAACCTCGAAAAAGGGCATAGCAAAATAAATTTAAAATGGGTGGCGAAAGCCAAACACATTCTGGCTAGGCTTATAAATGCCCTAGGGCAGATAGCCTAGTATGAACCTATGAACCTATGAACCTATGAACCTATAAAGATCCCATGAGCCAGTATATCTATTTTTTGCCCAAAATACACAAGGATCCTGTTAAACCACCTGGAAGACCAATTGTGTCTGGGAGAGGCTCTATTACTGAGCCATTGTCATTATTTCTTACTAAACAACTTAAACCTTTATTGAAGGTGGGTCAGGTCACGTATACAAGACACTACTGAGTTTCTCAAAATCATCTCAGACACCCAACTTGAACCTGAATGGTTGATGTGTACTCTAGACATCAGTGCCCTTTATACTAACATTTCTCATGCTGCTGGCTTAGAGGCCCTTGAATACTGGTTACATAAATCAGAATTGTATCAGCCAGGATTCAGTACTTTTTTATTAGGCCTGACAGAGCATGTCCTAACCAACAGTGTCTTTTTCTATCAGGACACCTACTATTGGCAAATTAAGGGTACGGTTATGGGGACATCTTTTGCCCCCATTTATGCTGACCTTTTTATGGCCTTTTTTGAGGAACAGCTTATTTATGATGCAGGCCATAATTTGTACCTGACAGAGATGGATATATGGAGTCTGAATTCATTGAATACTTAAATGAAAACAAATGGGGTTTACACTTCACGGTTAACTTTGACCTAAACACAATCACTTTTCCTGATGTTTCTATTTCTAGGAAATCAGATCACACTTTATGTACTGAAGTTTTCCAGAAGTATCCCAATATAACACCCTCCTCCGTGCATCCAACTTTAATCCACCTCATATAGCAAAAACATATCCCCAAATCCCAGTACATTAGAATGAGACATATTTGTTCCAAGGATTCCACTTTTCAGGAATAAAGACAGGATCTGACCCGCAGATTCAGGGAAAGGGGCTATCAGATGGGACATGTCCTACAGGCCAGCAATTGGGCCAATACACTCAAAAGAGAAGACCTTTTGGAATATAAACAACATGAGCAGCACAGGCTGTCACCTATCAGGTTAGTCACTATTTATGGTAGGAATTCCGATTTGTTAATCAATAGTGTACAAAGACACTGGAATATTCTACAGAGTGATCACAACCTAACTAATGTTCTATGAGACAGATGCTATTTTTCATTCCGTAAGGGCAGAAATCTAGCTTCACACTTCAACCACTATAAACATTCACATTCCAGAACATCCTCTCAAGAAGTACAAACTACACTCATGGGTGAGGTGCTCACAGGATGCTATCCATGTGGTCATTGCACTCATTGCAAAAAAGTTTTTAAGTCCAAACAATTTACAAGTAAAAACTGTGGCACAGTTTACGACATTAACTTTTTTGCTAATTGCAGCAGCGAATGGCTGATTTATTTAGCTACATGCAGCTGTGGTGCCTTCTACATAGGCCAAACTTCACAGCCACTTAGACTGAGAATTTCTGAACGCAATTGTGACTTGAGGAATAAAAAAAAACAAGTAGTGCTTTATTTAAACATTCCACAAAACATTTATCTGACAAGTTCAGTTTCATGGTCATAGACATTATAAAAGGGAATAAATCCAACAAAGCAGGATGGCATTCCATTCTTGATACAAAAGAAAAGAAGTGGATTGTTAAACTGGGTGGTTTATTCCCACCTGGATTAAATGAACAATTATGATTACCCAATCACAGGTTTGACTTAATTAAAATACATCTATAAAAGGATAATTTGCAATGAATTTTAGTTACACTGAGGAAGGCTGTGGTGTATATCAGCCGAAACCGGTTTGTTTTTTTCATTGATTAAACATTATTTCAGTCTCACAGTTTGCTTGCTCATCTTTTGGCTTTTGGATTTCATATTAATCATCTATAAAAGGATAATTTGCAATGAATTTTAGTTACACTGAGGAAGGCTGTGGTGTATATCAGCTGAAACCGGTTTGTTTTTTCATTGAATAAACATTATTTCAGTCTCACAGTTTGCTGGCTCATCTTTTGGCTTTCAGATTATATTTTGTCAAAATGTCAATAGCATTTCAAGGGTACATTTAATATTTAAACTGATATTTTAAATGAATAGCTATCAGTTACCAAGGGCGGCCATGGTGGTGCAGCGGTTAGCATTGCCGCCTCACAGCAAGAGGTTCACCGGTTCGATCCTCGGCTTGGGTGCCTTCTGTGCAGAGTTTGCATGTCCTCCCTGTGGTTGAGTGGGTTTCCTCCGGGTGCTCCAGTTTCCTCCCACATCCCAAAGACATGCTGTAGGTGGATTGGACACTCTAAATTGGCCCTAGGTGTGAGTGTGTGCATGTGTGTGCCTTCTGTGGAAAGTTGGGCACCGGGCTGGCAACTTGACACTGTAAAACTCCACTGCCAATCATGAGCAGACAGGTGATCCACTGTGGCGACCCCTAACTGGGAAAAGCCGAAAGAGAAGAAGCTATCCGTTACCAAGTGAGTTTGTACAGAGTGTGAGGTAACTGCAAAGATAACATGTTGCAAAAAGTAATATGTATCTTTTCGTGAGCTCTAGAGACTGACAATTTCAAGTAACATAAAATGTAACCTTTACAGTGCAGACAGCTTGTGAAATCAGCATGTTAACGTGAGTAATACTTTTTAATCAAGCAGCTACATTTCAGTGCACATGTAGTTTGGGAACATTTCAGTTGTGTTTTCAGGAATATGTAATCCTGTGAGGATAAATCATAAAGTATTTACAAATAATCCTATTATGTATTTATTTTACCTTGTTTAGATTGTTTTTCATTTTAATAACTAAACAACATTACTTTTTCTTATTATTTTTTGTCTGTGAGTCTAAATGCCCTTCGCAGATTCACAGTGTCCATAGAAACTACAGCAACTGTTCGCTGTTGCTATGGCAATGCAAATAGAATGTGAAGAAAGCTTCACTTCTCTTAACCAACAGTACATTTTTCCCTCCTTTTTTTAATGTATTTGTTAATACTAAAAGGAAATAATTCAAAAGACATATGTACATGAATGGAACATTTCAGAGTTAATCACGAACATGTCCCCAATCCCAATAAGCATAACAGTGACTATCATTAATCTAATAAATATTGTAATAACAATTAATTAAGTTCACTATTACAATTAGTCTACCTTAAAACTAGATTATTTTAGGCTATTATTTATCTATGTATAGATAGTGAGTTATTAAATATATACAGACTATATTAGTATAGTAAATAGGAGAGAATTTAGAAAGGGAGACAAGATGCAGTTAAAATAAATAATGAGAAAAGAGAGAAAGAAAAGAGAAAATTAAGAGAAAATACACATATACTATGTATGTTGATTTACAGTATAAATATTTTATGTGCTATATAACCCTCCTTCTGTGAAAGAAAAGTAACCTGTTTTACATACCTGAGGTAAAGTGAAAACTCTCATGTGTCATCTATTTTCAAAAAATATAGATAAAGGGTACTTACGTATTATCGCAACCACATTCTGATTGTCTCGCAGCCAGGTTAGAAATCTGTCATAAATCTTGACATTATGGACAAACAAGTTACTGTCCTTAATGTCATGATTTCTGACAGATTAGTAACCTGGATGCGATATTTTACTGTTCTGGAAATCGGAGTTGAGACGAGCCCAGTGGTACGTGAAGAAAATATACTGGCTACGTCTGGAACTCGGTTGAGAAAACCAAGAAATTCACTCCATCAGCTTTCCCTTTCCATCCTGTACATACCATGCTGGCCCCCGGGAGTGTCATCCCGTGTTTTGTGTGCTTACTGCTAAAAGTTTCATGTCTACAGACATTACCTTTTACCCCTTTTTTTTGACTGGTGTCAGGACCCTCAACCTTTACAACATTTCTGGGGAAGGGCATGTGCTGCAAAGGCGGGTCATTGCATCCGTTCAGAAAATGTCATCGCTTGAAAGGAGTACATCTATGTATTTTCTGGCTGGACTTTTGGGTACACGGCCAACAGAAACACAGTTGTAGTCATTCCCGAAGTACATATTTTCAACTGTGCTTACATATGCAGAGGTAGTTCTGTAATTGTGATTTGGAGTAAATACTCCATTTACGTGGTTATGCTGTGCTGTGCTTGCACGGTTGTGTCGAGGGTTTCATTTAAAAAAAATGCAGCTGATGGATGTCCTGCTGGAAGAGGAATTTGGGTCTTAGTAATGCTTCCTGGTGATACCCAGTGTCACAGATAGCTGGTCAGTGCATTATCCACCCCTGCCAAAACACAAACACTCATTTGTCCATAATGCCAAGAATTATGACACATTCAGAATGTGGTTGCAATAATACGCAAGTACCAGATAAAGATTTCAGTAGTTAGTTGCCTTTGTTTTAAAATTCCAAGCAATAAAATTGGTCCTTTAAAGTAATGTTAAAACAATTCATATCATAGTAGATGCTTTGAGAGATTTGGCTGTAACAGTATCAGTCTTTTGCTTCTTCTTTTTGACATCTGTCCAGACATTTGTTTCTTTTGTTCTCTTGAGAGAAGGTGACATCCAATCCATATCTTCTGGTAAAGTAATCACATTATTAGTTTTAATAAATGAAGAGGCTTCCTCTAAGTCAATAAAAGTCCTCATCTCGTTGGCATACAGTATTCTTATCTTAGCTGGATATGCAAGTTGTGCCTTGATGTTATTTTGTTTCAGAAACTTTATCATTGGCCTCAATTTTTTCCTTTGTTCCATTATTCTAGATGAATAGTCGTTATCAAATCTTATCATGCTCTATTTATATTTTAGAGGTGCCTTCCTCCAAGCAGATCTTAAAATCAGTTCATTGTCCAAGTATGAAAGAAATTTGATAATTATTGACCTAGGAGGAGAATTTGAGTTAGTGGCAGGTTTCCCAAGAGCTCTCTGTGCCCTTTCAATGCCAAAGGAAAGTCCTTCTTTTAAATTTAAAAAGTCAGGGATCCAGCTTGATAAAAGAAGTAATACCTTCACCTTTTGTGTTTTCAGGTAATCCGAAAATCCTGATGTTATTTCTCCTCTCCCTATTTTCCAAGTCATCTACTTTATTAACCAACCAAGTGTTTTGTTTAATAAGCAGTTCTTTCTGTTTCCTCATCCTTAAGTCTGTTTTCTAAGTCATTTAGAGAAACCTCTATTCCTGTTATCCTTGTCTGGTGTTGTAGCATTTCCTTGAGGGTGTCAGCCTGTTTTTGACTGCTTGTTTTAAGATTTTCCAGGTTCTCTTTAAAATCATCCATCTTCAAAGACAACTCCTGCAGGGTAGACGCCATCTGTTGTAGTTTCTTCTTTAAGGCAGCATCCTGGTGAGAATTCTTTCAGTTGCTCATTTTAACAAGTGAATATATCTCCAAGCTTTTTGACAGGAAATTATTTGTAAAACTTCACCAAAGTTTCTAATTATGTAAATTAGACTTTTATCTATAAGGAGCAGCCACGGTGGTGCAGCGGTTAGCGTTGCTGCCTCACAGCAAGAGGTTCTCTGGTTCGATCCTCGGCTGGGGTGCCTTCTGTGCGGAGTCTGCATGTCCTTCCTGTGGTTGTGTGGGTTTCCTCCGGGTGCTCCGGTTTCCTCCCACATCCCAAAGACATGCTGTAGGTGGATTGGACACTCTAAATTGGCCCTACGTGTGAGTGTGTGCATGTGTGTGCCTTCTGTGGAAGGTTGGGCGCCGGGATGGCAACTCAACACTGTAAAACTTCACTGCCAATCATGAGCGGACAGGTGATCAGCTGTGGCGACCCCTAACTGGGAAAAGCTGAAAGAAGAAGAAGATATTTATCTATAAGATTTTATAATTTGAAGAAAAAAAAGAATATTTTTTTCCTGTCTTATTTAACTAGTTATATGGAGCTCTAAAATACTGCTGTTTTCAGTTAGCCATTCAGGCTCTCTCCCCTTCTCTAGTGATCTTAATGTCCAAAAATTCAATTTTTTTCTTAGACACAGTATATTTAAATTTCAAAAATGTAGTAGTTGCATGTAAATAATCAATAAACTCCTTGATCGATTCAAAGCCTTCTTTCCATAAAATGAATACATCATCAACAAACCATTTATACCAGGTAATATATTCCATAAATGCATTATTCCTCATAACATGGTCATACTCCCATTGTGCTAACACAAGGTTGATGTAGCTATTAACACAAGCTTTACCCATAGTTTGTACTCCCTCAGCCTTGGAGTTCACCTGGAACTTTTAAGTTTTATTGGATTTTGGCATTTCCTTGGAGCATTCATTACTGGTCTGCTGGTCTTTTATTTTTTATACTAATGTACCACTTCTGTTGGGTTTGGGAAGATCCATAACATTACTGGAATGACAAAGTAGCTGTTTTAAGTTCTTGCTCTTTTTAAAACCAAAAGAAGGTGCATCACCAACTAGATATTTAGGGTGGGATCAGGCATCAATATTTTCCAGTTGTTTTTTTTTATACTCTCACAAATATACTTAACATCACTAGCATACATTAAAGTGAGCCTATTACTATGTCTCATAGAATGAGTTTTCTACACTGTACTATCCTCTGAAATTTCTTTGCTCTCAAAATGAGCATGACCATGCTGATATTTAAAGAAGGGTTGTTCTTTAGTATCTCTAATTCCACTGAATGCAATCACTTCTTTATCTACTTCTTTATGTTTATACCCTTTTTCATGAAGGTCCACTTCCAGTTTCCTCACAGCTGTCATATAATCTTCATCTTTAAGATATAGCCTAGATGTCCTATATAGTTTTTTTATCACATTAGGAAATATATGCAAGGGATGCATGCTGTTCCTGTTCAAAAGGTTGTTATTCTTGCATTCTTTTCTATATACGTATGTACTGACAGTCACTTGCACATCTAATAGGACATTAATATCTAAAAAGTTGATACAAGTAGAGGAATGGTGCATAGTAAATTTAAGAAACTCAGTTGTGCTCTCTAAATAGTCTATGAAATTTTTCAGTCTCTCTAATGTGTCTCCCATATCAGGTAAGCATTATCCACAAAATGTTTATAGAACTTTAGCACTGCTCCATGGAGGTTGTTATTAAGCACAGATGTATTTTCCTAGTCAGCCAGTACCAGAGTGGCATAATTGTTGGCACATGGTGTGCCCATGGCAACACCCCATCTTTGCCAATATATGGTCTTATCAAATAAGAAGGCATTATTATGTAAAATTAAATCTCAAATACAGCAAATCAGCTCTGTTTTACATTGATCATATTTACTGTTAAGCTCCAAGTAATGTTTCAATGATGTTATCCCAAAATCATTGGGTTTGACTGTAAAGGGGCTATGCACATCTAAAGTTACCATTATATATTGAGTGTCATCTAACATCAATTTCACAAAATCTGACAAATTCAAAAAAAATGTCCTGTGTCTTTAATAATGGTCTGATTGAGTTGCACCACATTCTTGAGTTACTGCTCTATATAAATTGACAGTGGCTCTGTTGCTCATCCATTGCCTGATATGATAGGCTGCATCGGAGGATTGTGCAGTTCCTTATGCACCTTAGGGAGA
Organism: Protopterus annectens; assembly: GCF_019279795.1. Classification (NCBI taxonomy): domain Eukaryota; kingdom Metazoa; phylum Chordata; order Ceratodontiformes; family Protopteridae; genus Protopterus; species Protopterus annectens. Next base: position 1,834,371,434 of record NC_056737.1, on the reverse strand, counting down.
TGATTTTCACTTAAATGATAGGATGTTCTATTCTAAAATAATCAAATAAATCTTTAAAAATTGTATTTGAATTTAAAAGGTTCTCAAGTTTAGATCTAATGCCTTGACATATATTATGGACTTGTATTCTATTAATAATAGTGTAAGCCTCACTATCTCTCAACATTTACGACATTCTCCTGTTATAGTCAGAATGATTCATCACCACTATCCAACCTCCTTTATCGGCAGATCTAATAATCAAGTCCTTATTCTCCCTTAATTCTTGTAAAGCATCTCTCTCTCTCTCTATCTCTCTCCTTTACTAAGATTATGAAATTGATGCTTAGATTCATTTAAATACTTTGCTATGTCCTGTTCACATACTTGAAGAAATGTATCCAAAATTGGAGTATTCTGAGGGATGTGTAGACTTGGTTTCTTAAAAATATTATGAGCTATAACATTGTCCGCATCATATATAGGTTTCAGCATGATATTACATCTGAACATCTTTAAATTCAGAATGACATTGTTAACCTTGGATGTGGCAGTTGGAACAAAATTTAGACATTTATTTAATATTGCATGTTGCTGTAAAGTTAATTGTGTATTGGACAAGTCGAAAACCAAATCTTCTGTTTCTGGGGATGTTTGCTCCACCCTTGCTGTTCTTTCCAATCCATTGAGAGGCGCTGTTTTCTCCTCCCCCTGCTTGAAGACCTCATTCTCTCTGTATTGGGTACTGAAAACTGTAGTGGAAACTTTGGAAAATACAAAGGGAGGACTATCATATCTTTATTTTCCTTTGTCCTAGCTCCTAAATTAGAAACTGTTGGTAATACTGGAGGCTGCCTACTATGTCCAGCTTCAGGTCCCTTATCATCATACACTGTAGGTGTGTTCTTTCTATACTCCAGTCAGTATTGGTTGGATCTGCTGATACTGAGTTTTTAGTGTCATTATTCTGCTCCTTCTCAGTAGCATTTGTTGTCTTAAACCTAGCCAAGCAAAAATGTGGCAGTTTTGAAAATCTTTAAAAATCCCTCGCTAACCTTTTAGATTTAACAAGCTCCAGTTTAGTATCATAAGAGGTCACATTCAGATATAGTTCATCTAGCTTCGTCGTATAAGCTGCTTCCACATAATTAGTCTCTAGTCCATGCTGAAGCTGATACATACATATATATATATATATATATATATATATATATATATATATATATATATATATATGTAGGTCTACTATTTTGCAACGAATTGTCACTTAACCAAAAACGAAAAGTAGAACCTCACTTCGGCAAAAGTGCACTTTTGCTGAAGTCTAGGTGCCCGATCACCTCACAAATTAAAAAATATAACAAAAACATGCTTTTTGCAGAGGGAAAGCTCACCCTGCACCCCTCATTTGGGGGGCTGAGCCCCCCACACACCCCTACTCAAATATACTAACTCCGAGATCGCACTACAGCGAGGAAAAGGGAATATTCCCATTCTACACTGTATTGTGATCTTCGGAGTCAGTTTCCAAAGTTTCAGTACTTTGAACAAGTGGGTTCGTACAAGTGAAGTTCGAAGTACTGAAACTTTGACCAAAATCAGTAGACCCATATATATATATATATATATATATATATATATATATATATATATATATATATATATATATATATGCCATACACACCAGTAAACTAGCCTGTATTGTTCATAACATCGCAAGTGGGTACAGCAGTGTCCCTCCTAAGACCTCCAGCAGATGGAACAGTGCCAGGACAGTGTGTGTAATTACCCTCATTGAGTGTGGACTAATCATAATAGTTGTACAAGTGTGTTTGTGCAGAATCATCTCTGATCACTCTAAACACATATGTTATGTCAGAGGCATGAGATTACTGGTGGTAATATTCTGATGTTGTCAATGATTGTGGTTAGTTCTGTTAATATTGTCCATGAGCCTTTACCTGTGTCCCACTTTGCTGGAGACCTCTGCTGAGATTACACTTATATTAAAGCAAATCAGTTTGCACAACTTCACAGTATGCACTATATCCCAATAGTATGTCAGATCCCTGGTAGATGTCATCTGCATTAGTCATATAAGGATGCTTATCTCACAGAGACATCCTCCCCATTGTTATGTCATCTTGTGTGACAGTCATATAATATACATTTTCACTGTGCAGTTCCTACTGTACCTTATAGATATGTGATCGGTTACTGCTACAACCATCTTCCATTGACAAGCCCTCATCTGCTATACATTAGGTAGTTTCACCTGTCGTCTTTCCCTATGTTCATTCCTACAATTCATCTGTGTGTCCCTATTCAATACACACACTTCCCCTTCTTCCTATGCAATACCATTGATGGGGATTTATATAAGTACCTTTTGGTTGAGAAACCTGTTGTCCCCACTTTTAGGGGACTTCCCAAAATACACAAAACCCTTGTAAATCCACCCATGAGACCCATTGTCTCAGGTGGTGGTTGGCTAACGGGACCTGCCTCCATTTTCGTTGAGAAACAATTCAGACCAGTGATAGAAAGTACTATATCTATATTGAAAGACAGCCAAGATTTTTTGGAAAGTTATGGTGACTATGTATCTTCAATTAATAATGCTAGGAATGACTTACTAGTCACTTTAGATGTTGTCTCCCTATTTACATCAATTCCTAATGATACAGGGATGGAGTTTGTGAGACTCTTTTTGATTGGACAAGGAATTCCTAGGAACTCAATTATTAGAACTTTAGCATAACTTGATTTGGTGCTAAACAATAATGTTTTTTCTGTATAATGGTACATACTATTTACAGAAAAAAGGGGCTGCCATGCACACCCTTGTGCCAATTCATATGCTAACCTTGTGTTGGCATATTGGGAGAGTACTTATATTATGACAAACACTTTTTATAGTGACCACATTAAGTTCTATAAACACTTTGTAGATGATGTCTTTTTTACATGGGATGGTACTGAAACTGAGTTAAGTGAATTTATTGATTATATAAATGGTACTACTGACTTCTTGAGGTTTGAATGTAAAAGTTCTGATGTTATGATAGAACTTTTGGATGTACAAATAATTAAAAGAGGTGATATGATACATTCTGAAGTATATAGAAAGTCCTGCTGGAGGAATAGCATTCTACACTGCAGCAGTATGCATCCTCAACATATCTATCGTAACATTGTAAAAAGTCAGACACTTAGAACGTCATGCCTTACCACCAATGATGAAAGTTATAGTATGAAACAAGATATGCTGACTGATAATCTTTCATCAAGGGGATGCAGTAAAAAAGAAGTAGAAGGAGTATATCAAGTGAACAAGTCCATGAGAAAAGGAAAACACAAACACTTCCTGTATAAGAACCAGGGCAATACTGATAGTGTTAACAATAGTGAGCAACGAGCTAATGTAAATAGGATGATAATCCCCTATTCTAATAAAAATTTAAAGATTAAAAATGTCATTAGTAAAAACTGGGGTATTTTAACCACTGATGATAAGATTGCTGAGATAGTGGGATCAAGACCCAGCTTTTTGTATAAAAACACAAAATCATTGAAAAGATTGTTGTGTTATGAAAATAATATGAAGGGATCAGTTCTGTCTAGCAGCCAAGGCACCTTCCCCTGTAGAGGGTGCAACCAATGTGCTTATATGTCTGGTAGCAGCTGTTTTATACATCCAGATACAGGTAATGAATATAGATTTAATTTTTACGCTGATTGTAAATCTAGAGATTTAGTATATTTGGCTGTCTGTCAGACATGCTGGTCTTTTTATATAGGTAAAACAAATAGGAGTCTCTGAGAACATGTCAAAGAACATGTATATGCAATCAACAGAGAGGATGATCACAATGCATTAGCTCGACATGTCCTGGATGAAGGGGCACTACACCAGTTTAAATTCAGTGTTTTAGAACTGGTTAAGAAGACTGAGAGACTAGGTGATATTAGGAATCCTACAGAGGAATGTGAGAACAGGTGGAGACTTAAACTTCAGGGCCACAAGGGACATGGACTCAATGAGAAGGTGACTCTAAAACCTTTTCTAGCAGCACGTCCCTATTTACAATAAATTCACAGATTTATAAACATATATGTTTTAGTTTACAGAATGTCTTAGATGCTATAGGTGTGATTTTGGTTAAAAAACATTTTTTTATTAGTATGTCCCTATTTATATTTATATTAAATTTACATATTTATATGTGTATATGTTTCAGTTTAAAGAATTTCCTAGGTGTTGTATATTTTTATAAATATATATTCTTGTTCTGTGTTTTTAACATATTTTAATGAGATACTATGTGATGTAATCAAGTTGGTCATGATTGGTACACATTTGTATGTAATACTATTTAAATGAATTGTGGCTTAGTGCAGTTGTTAAAGTCTGAAGGAGCATTATATGGACGTGAAAGCGCTTACTCTATACTGCAGTGATTAAACATGTTTTTACATTTTTGCTGTGGCAAGCCTCATCTGTTTTTGATACACTTCCCCGGAGTGTTTATTTTACATGGCAGTCAATGTACTGTTACAGATCATTTACACAGCTTCAGTACAGAATGCTAGGAATGAGATATCATGAAACTCTGCATTGTAGGTACACTGTCCTGTTCTGTGTTTGGACCATACACTTAACATTCATACCTCTCAACTGTCCAGATTTTCACAGAATGCCCAACTGTGTTTCTTATCCAATTTGTGGCTTTCTGACATATCACTGGGATGATCTCAGGACAGCTGTAACTCAGTATTACATACAATTGAGCTTCATACTTCAAATCCTTCAGAACATGTATCTTAAGACAACACCCTGGTTATTCTAGCACATTTCTATAGGGCAGATTTTTCAAATATGTCCCTATTTCTGGGTCACTGTCCTCCCTTTATGTTGGCCTTTGTCCAGATGTGTTGCACTAAGAGACTGAGAGCTATCTACGAAGCCCTGTTGATCATTGTGGCATTCCGCTCAAAACCGCAGACCATCAGCGCTCTGATTTAAACAGGAATGCTATTCATGTTCACTTATATGGTTTCCTGGCCAACAACACTGCTGACAACCTCAAAACCTCACTTAAATGCAGTGACTGGCATGAATATGCAATGCACATTGCTGCTCACTGCGCACCACAACACACACAAGTAAACTCCTTGTTGGCTTTGCGAGAAGCCTACACGTAGTTTATTGAATCCCGGGAAAAGTCTTTTGGAAATTTTTCTGTGATCTGTATGACTGAAGAGTGATAAATAATAGTGAACACAATGTTGAAACAGTGCATTTGGATGGATAGGGCAAACAAACAAAGGGGACATCCACAACTGTGAGCAGTACAGAGGCATCAAACTCATATCACATTGCATGAAAGTTCTGGAGAAGGTAATTGATAAATGGATACACAGAGTAGTAGAATGTAAGATGGGAGATAAGCGGTTTGGATTCAGATCAGGATGCAGCACAACTGAGCCAATGTTTGCAATGAGACAGATACTTGAGAAGAAGCTAGAGATGAGGGGAGAGTCCAACTGGGCATTCCTAGACTTGGAGAAAGCGCATGACAAGGTCCCAAGAAAGCTTATCTGGGTAGTACTGCAGTGGTTTGAAGTCTCAGAAACATTGGTAGAATTAGTGCAGGCTATGTACAAGTATCCAATGACTCAAGTATGAACAGTGTTAGGCCTCACTGAGGGGTTCCCAGTGGGAGTGGGTGTACATTAGGGTTCAGCTCTGAGCCCACTGCTATTCATACTGGTGATGGACTACATTAGCAAACAGGCTGGAGGAGATGGATCAACAAAGCTGCTGTATGCAGAAAATGTGGCAGCACAGGCAGACTCTGAGCTAGAACTTCAGCAAAGGAAAGGAGAATAGAATGCAAATCTGAAGGCACATGGGGTGAAACTAGATGGTGGTAATGGCAGCAAATTGGGGAAATCAGAAGAAGCTGAGAATATAGATAGAAGGGAAGATAGTGGAACAGGTAAACAGCTTCAAGTATCTGGGAGGGGTAGTTGAGGAGAAGGGTAGTCTGGATGAAGAGGTCAAAGCTAGAATTAGAGGAACTGTAGCCAACTGGCATAGAGTATCAGGTGTAGTCTTTGACAGAAGAATGCCAAAGAAGCTGAAAAGTAAGGTGTACAAGACAGTTGTGTGACCAGTACTGCTGTGTGCTACAGAAACCTGGGCAGTAAAGGAAGAACAGTTGAAGAAGCTAGAGGTGATGGAAATGAAGTGCCTGAGAAAGGTGGTAGGATGCACACTGTGGCACAGATAAAGAAATGAGGACATACGAGCAGAAGTCAAAGTAGCTCCAATTGCAGAAAAGATCAAAGAGAGCAGACTGCGGTGGTTTGGGCCCATGTGTAGAAATGCAGAAGACGATCTGGTGAGGAAGATTTGGGACAGACAGGAAGAAGGTAAGAGGAATCAAGGACATCCAGCAAAGAGGTGGATGGATTGTGTGAAAAGATATGCAACAGTCGGGCATGAATGTTGAAGAAGGCAGGGGTGTGGCACTGAATTGAGAGAGTTGGCGAGAGTTAACACGATAACCCAACCCCATGCAGAAAAATGAGAAAAAAGGGGTTGTTGATGATGATGATGATGATGATGATGCAAAGTCCCAACTGGTAGTTAAAGGATATTTAGCTGATGGAGTATCTATTAGTAGGGGCATGAAGCAAGGAAGACCCTGTCCCCTCCATTTGTTATTTTGGTTATGGTAGTATTGGCAGAACGAGTACAACACCCTTAATAATGTATTAGATGTGAATGGAAGATATTTTTCATGTTCACTGATGATTGTGTACTTCCTACCAATAGGCCAGATATAATTCTCTCAGGAATTGTTCATATCTTTGAGCAATTCAATACTACTTCTGGGTTGGAATGTAACTGGTCTAAAACTTTTCATGTTAGGGTAGGTAAAACTGATGTCCCAATTGGGGAACAATGGATACCGAGATGAGCTGAATCCATATATTTAGGATTAAAGTAGGTAAAAACAGAAGCAGTACTAATCAAAGTTAACTATTCTGAGCTGTATGAGCAGATATATTCTTCACTGAAAAGGTGGTTGAATCCAGTTTTCACATTAACAGGTAGGACAATTTTAATATACATGATGATTCTTCCTAAAGTTTTATATCTGTGCAGACATATGCCCTTAGATGGTCAGGAGGCCATCTGGATGTAAGCAATTCAAGTGTTTTACAACATCTTTGTATGAAAATGAAAGATTAAGAGGATATCAAAAAGTGGATTGTATTTAGCTAGAAAATGGGGAGGCTAAGGAATGCCATATTGTGAATTTTATGCATTAACAGCAGCAGCGGTGGCAGATGTATGGTTATAAGATCTTTCTCTCTAGCCTGGAATGGTGATGCCAAATGAGGTAAAGTTAGAGCTTTTAGTATATGGGACATGTTTATCAGGCAATTATGAGGTGGCAGTAGGGCTATTATGCATGGGTCTTTGGAATGATCTTAAGTTTAGCATACAGGGACAGCCTTTTTATTGGAAGAAGTTGAAAGCCAAAGATACTAAGTTTGTGAATGATTTGTCTTTTATGAGAAAGGATGGGAGCTTGAATTTTATTGATTGGTTGTGTTTCAGAATAAGGTATCAATTACTTGTAAGGGTGTGACTGCATTTTGAACAATTTAAGCAGGCTGTGAGACAGTGGGCAAGTAAATTAGGATTACGGAGCATGCAAGGAGAAATAGATGCACAAGGTAATAGATGCACAAGGTAAAGTATCACTGTCTAAATTTGCAGTGGGGATGAATGCAAAATATATGGACTCCTTATAAAAAACAAATATGAGAATATGATGAATAAATTAAGAATAAGATGGATACAAAGTGAAGATGTTGAGTTCTCATGTTTTACATGGTGATAGTGTCTACACAGGATAAGTAAACTGAAAGATTGCCTGCAATATAGGTTCACTATCTGGATTGGGTTCACAAGTGATATAGAACCCTGACACAGATATGTATTAATTCCAGTAGGGGAATGGATACGTGTTAGAGGTGTGAGGAAACTTGGCTGGCAATATTCATATATTTTGGGAATGTGGCTTCTTAAGAAAATGCTGGGAGGCTTGCATAGCAGAGTGGGAAAGGACATTTGGTAAACTAGATCCATCCACGTCAACGTTTTCGTTGTTGGGTTTTCGTGAAGAAGACAGGAGTTGGACAGAATCAGAAAAAGTCATACTACTTGTGGTTGGATGTGTAGTAGTACAGAGAAAGGCTGGAACATTGATCTGAGATAGAGATCTAACAGTATCAGGATTAACAAAGTTAAAACCTATAACAATGTACTGTGTGCTCTAGAAGACAGAAAGAAGAAAAAACAGGTTAAACTGACTTGGGAAAAAGTCAGGTGGTTTATCAGTAATGGATTAGGCATGCATGGCTCTTTTGGGAAACTGTTATTGCTTGATTTGTATGACATTATCTGTGTTGGAGATATTGATGATATGGGCTATTATCAACATAGTCAGCTGAAGTTCTATAAAGAATGATATGTCCTTTGAATATCAAACTGAGTTACACAAGATGTTTGTGCTACAAATGAATTAGAACTGTATGGCATTTGAAAATCAAAATGTGTTTGTAAAGTTGACAGTGTTAAAAAATGTATCAACAGTGGATCCTGCTGGACAGAGAAGGAATATACATGTGAGACTGTATGTATGTATATATATATATATATATATATATATATATATATATATATATATATATATATATATATATATATATATATATATATATATATATGTTATCAAAGGAACCTGGAAGAGAAGGGGTTAAACAGCTAGCTTACTTCTTACTTTAAGAAAAATTCTGTTAATCGGACCACCTGTTGGGCTATGGAAGTGCTTATCTCACAGCTCTGAATAGGACCTGAGAAGGCATGTCTAGAAGGAGCCTTTGTTCATTAGCTCAGTAAAAACAGGGGAAGTCCCAGGCGCTGCCATAAACATTAGCAAAACTTTAGATATGCATCTTAACACATCTATTTTAACATCCTGTATCAAGCTACAACGGGGAATAGTGTGAGAACCTAGTCAGGTGATCAGCCATCTTGGAAATTTTAGATATTACAAAGAGAAATCTCTCAGTATTGAGAATTCTGTTTTGGGCCAAACAACAGCAAGGACCATTCACCTCATCATCTGCTTTGCTGTATTAAGTAAATAGGGAATATTAATTCTCTTAGATTCAGTCAGGAAAATATAGTGAAGTTTCATTTAGATATTGTTTTTCTTTATTTGTCTGAGTCTGTCCATCAATGTATTTTTTAATATTTCCTGTGAACTGAACTCTGTGGTTTACTGTAAATATATATTCAGTATTTTCTTGTTCTTTTATTATTTATTATTAAATATATTTAAAATTGTTATTGTGGCTGGTCCTTTTAGAAAGTATTTAACCTTACAAAGTGCTTATATTTATTTAGTGACACAGTGTGGGCCACTCCTGAAGGCCTAGCTGTCTTGGCCATCTACTACCATTTGTATGAGTATTAATATAGCACCATATAATTGGACACCCTTTGTTAAGGGCATTAGAGTAGCTTATTGTGGAGTGTCTGGTGGCAGGGATAACTACCTTATACTCTGGAGCGAAGGGGGCACAGCAGGCAAATCCATGACAGCCTTTCCCAGGTGTGTGTGTGTGTGTGTGTGTGTGTGTGTGTGTGTGTGTGTGTGTGTGTGTGTGTGTGTGTGTGTGTGTCAGCTATTATTTATCCTGAAAGCACTGGTTTCACAGAAAGGGTGCTGAAGGACTTGGCTTGGACACTCGGCTGAGGACCTAACCATACATCTGTACCAGTGGGGAGTCTTAATATTGACCTGGAGGGAGAGAGATAAAGAGATTCAGACCCCTGACTGAGTGCAGTCCCTGTGTTGTCTTAAGGGAAATTGTACTTGGTGCAGACAGCTGCATCTGGAAATACTAAGTGTATCCATTTGTATTCCAAGTGAGCATCCCTCTCCAGTGTCAGTGGTGAGGATTCGGGCTCCTTAAATACTGGTCCAGTGTGGAGACATCACATATTGGTGAGCAGTGGTGTGAATATTGAATTTCTATAGTCTGTAAGCAGTTGTCACTAAAGAAGGTGTTTGTACTCTAAGCAGCCAGAAGGTAGACATTCAGAGTTTCATATCACAATTGTTTTATTTATTTACTTTTTTGTTAGTTTAGTTTAGTCAGGGAGAGCAGGCAAAAATATCAGCAGAGGATCATGGCAAGCTGATAAGGAACTAGTTGGCTGAATCTGCCAAGCCAAAGGACTGGTGCATGCCAACCTGACTAAAGAGGAAATTATTTCAGCATTAATCACAGCTGCAGTACAGAGCAGCAGCCAGGAAGACAACCAGTCTGTCATTGGGGATATACAGCTCTTAGAAAGAGGACAGGTCACCTTTTTCTCAGAGGACTTAAAAATCCATCTGGAGTTAAAGCCGAGCATTTGGAATTAGAATCAGCAGAGACCACAGTATTTGGAGGCTGAATAAAAGGAGAAACAGATGGAATTAGAATCAGCAGACAGACTGTGGCATTTTTAGGCTGAATAAAATGAGAAGCAGCATCAACATGAGAGGGAGATGCTGACTCTTTGCCAGGATCATGAAGGTAATGGGGAAGGGAATAACCGAACCCCATGAAACAATAAAGGTCAGTAAATTTCTTCCACAACTTACAGAGTATGATAATTTTAATAGTTGTATTCATATGTTTGAAAGGGTATGTAAACAGTGTAATGTTGACCAAGGGCTCTGGGTACAGTTCCTGACCCCCTTACTCCATGGTAAAGCTGTAACTGCAGTTTTTCAGTTGTCTGATACTGATTGTTTAAACTATGATACAGTTAAAATGTTTATTGGAATGTTTTAAGTTAACACTGGAAGCTTACAGAAAAAAACTTTTGTCAGCATAGACGTAAGCAAATGAAAGTGTGTGTGATTATATTGCTGAGTTAAGCACTTATTTTCATAGGTGGGTGAGTGGGTGTCAGGACACCACTTTTGAAGGGCTGGCAGACCTTTTGCTGTGGGAACAAGCCCTTAGCACTTTTCCTGAGGACATGAGAATCTGGTTGGCAGACTGAGAATGCAACTCTGCAGATGAGCTGTGAAAAAGGGGAGCTCTCCTTAGTAAGCAGAGCATCACTGCATAGGAAGGGGATACCCAGGGCTGCACATGGATATAAGGGAACCCATGTGGAGCAGCCTAAATCACCTCAACAGACTTCACCAGTAACATGAGAAGGTTCTAGTTCAGGTACATGGCCAGGGCCTAGGTTCAGATGTTTTAAGTGTAACCAGTGGGGCCATGTAGCAAACAGATGTCCATGGAGGCAAGGTGGGGAACAAAAGGTGGGACAGCCAGCAAGTGGGAATAACAGAATGCCAGCAGTAAGTTGTCTGGAGACAACACAGGGACCAAACTACCACCAGAGTATGTATCCTATCTTGGTGGATGGAAACAGGTCACTGCCAAGAGACACACAGCCTGTGATATAACCATTGTGAAGCCTGCAGTGGTTAAAGAGGAGCAGTACTTGCTTGGGCAGTCCACTCCAGTCAGAACATTAGGAGGGATTCCATTCCAAGTACTTTTGGCCAGGGTTCACCTTGACTGGGAGGGTGGAAAAGGAAGCAAGCAAGTAGGTGCATTTCAGGATATACCTGCAGATGTCTTGACAGGGAATGATTTTGATAATGCAGTATATTGTGTGACATGCAGTCAGGCTTGGAGAGAGGCATGTGGGTCTGGTGGCCTGGGGAAGAGCCAGGCAAACCGCACCCCTGAAGCCAGGTCTGGTGATGTGGCTAATTCGTGGAGGGAGCTACCTATAGCTGGGAGCCTGAAGATGAGCCATAGTTGCTGGTAGGTACTGATGTTCCCTTGAAAAGCGTGACTGCAAGGGAAAAGATGAGTGGTAGTACCTAGACTGACAGTGAGGCACTGCTGTCAAAAGATACCAGACTTCCTGTGGAAGGGGAGCTGGGAAAAGTCAGAAAGATAGAGTTGAGACAGGCTCAGCTCTCAGACCATACATTACAAGGCTTGAGGGCAGTAGCTAGAGAGGCGCCTGATTTTCAAGGAAAAGGGGAGTCTGTATACTGGAACAAAGGGATACTGTATAGAGAGTGGACCCCTGAGGGAGGGCTAGAATATGAGGTAATACAGCAGTTGGTAGTGCTTAGAGCATACTATCTGGCACTTCTAGCCATAGCCCATGACATTCCTTTTGCAGGTCACATGGGCATAAAGTGCACCAAGAGACATATTATGCAGAATATTTACTGGCCTGGGATTGCCAGGGATGTAACAGGGTTTTGAAGGACCTGTGAGCAGTGCCAAAAAGTAGGCAAGGCAGGAGGCAAAGTCAAATCTTCTTTGATGTCTTTGCCTGTGATTGAGGAGCCATTTCAGAGGGTAGTTATGGATATTGTGGGGCCTCTGAGTACCCCATGTTCCACAGGGAATAAGTATATCCTGGTGGTGGTAGATTATGCTACTAGATACCTTGAAGCAGTGGTTCTGTCCACCATTGTGGCAGAAAAGGTGGTATATGCTTTGTTAGAGACTTTCAGTAGGGTAGGTTTCCCGAGAGAAATACTGACTGACAGAGGTGCCCATTTCATGTCAGACCTGCTGGATTGTCTGTGGAAGAGCTATGTGGTGAAGCACCTAAAGACCACCCCTTACCACCCCCAGACTAATAATCATGTGGACAGGTTAAACTCTGTGCTAAAGACAATGCTACTGGCATTTGCAGATCAGTTTAAGAGAGATTGAGACAAATATTTGCTCCATCTATTGCTTGCATACATGGAGGTGCCCCAGGAATCCACAGATTTTTCACCCTTTGAGTTACTGTATGGGCATAGGGTGAGGGGGCCCTTAGATTTGATTCGTGATGAGTGGGAGGGTGAGCATGAATCCCACAAGGACTCTGTTGTGGCATATGTCCTAAACCTCAGGACAAAGCTTAGGAAGCTCATAGGCTTGGCCCAGGAGAACCTGGCAGGAGCCCAACAGCTGAAAAAAGGTCTGGTATGACAGAAATGCTTGAGCCACAGATTATGCTGTGGGACAGCAGGTTATGGCGCTCATTCCTGTCAGACACAATAAGCTGCATGCAGCTTGGGAGGGACCCTTCAAAGTGGTAAGGTTCATAGGTTCATACTAGGCTATCTGCCCTAGGGCATTTATAAGCCTAGCCAGAGTGTGTTTGGCTTTCGCCACCCATTTTAAATTAATTTTGCTATGCCCTTTTTTGAGGTTAGTATATTGTGCCTCTGTCTAACAGTGACACAGAAATGATACCCGGGGTATAAGTTCATAGGAAGGTCGGTAGAACTGCTAGGCAGGAGGCAGGGTCCTAAATTGTACCATGTTAATATGATGAAACCTTACCATGATAGGGAGGCTCTTGTGCTATTTGCAGTGGATGGCAGAAGGACTCTGGGGGGGTTCTGATGACTGATCTCATCAGTGAGGCTGGGACTGATACCTCAGTGGAAGGGGTAGCAATGTCCCAGTGACTATCCCCTACCCAGGTTTGAGAAATATGAGCAGTGTTACAGTAATTTGGGGACATCTTCACTGGGAATCCACGGTGCACCCACATGGTGCAGTACCATGTGGATACAGGGCCCAGGCCCCTTACACAGTGCCTGAGAGAGTCAGACAGACTCTGAGGGATGAGATACTTGAGATGTTGGAACTGGGAGTAATCCAGGAGTCCAGTAGTTCCTGGGCCTCCCCGTCATGTTGGCACCAAAGAAGAATTGCAACCCCAGGTTTTGTGTGGACTATATAACATTAAATAGTTACACAGAGTCAGATGCTTACCCCATGCCTGGGACAGATGAAATCTTAGAGAGGCTGGGTGAGGGTAAGTATCTGACCACTATTGATCTGACCAAGGGCTATTGGCAGGTGCCCTTGACTCCCAACACTAGAGAAAGGTCAGCCTTTGTGACTCCTTTCTGCTTATATGAGTTCACAAATATGCCTTTTGGAATGACAAATGCTGCAGTGACCTTCCAGAGGCTGGTAGATCGTATCCTAGCAGGAGAAGGAGATTATGCCTTTGCTTACTTGAATGATATTGCCATCCACAGCCATTCCTGGCAAGAGCACCTTCAGCATCTCAGGGAGGTGCTGGGCAGACTACAGAAGCAGGGTTGACCATTAAGCCCAGTATGTGTCTGGTGGGTATGGCAGAGGTCTTCTACCTAGGACATAGAGTGAGGAGTAGTAAGAGCAGTCCAGAACCTGCCAAAGTCGAAGCCATTCAGGCATGGCCTGCCTCTGTTACCAAAAAGCAGGTGAGGAAAATTTTAGGGACACTGGGGTACTATAGAAAGTTTGTCCCCAATTATACAATATTTGCACCCCTCACAGACCTGACAAGGAAAAACAGGCCAAATAAGATAGTGTGGACTCCAGCATGTGAGCAGGCATTGAAGAAGCTTAAATGAGCTTTGGTAGGAGCCCCTGTGTTAACCAGTCCATATTACAGCAAATAATTTGTTGTGCAGGTGGATGCTTCAAACCATGGTGTGGGGGCTGTACTTAGCCAGGTTTCCTCAGAGGGAAAAGAGCACCCAGTGGTATATCTCAGCCATAGACTCCAACCCAGGGAGGAATGTTATGCAGCTGTAGGAAAGGAATGTCTAGCCATAGTATGGGTACTGCGGAAACTTCAGCCTTATCTGTATGGAAGAATATTCACTGAAGTTACAGACCACAATCCCTTAACATGACTACATAGAACCAGCCAGCAGAATGCCAAGTTATTAAGGTGGAGCTTAGGATTTCAGGCATATGACATGACAGCACAACACGGTTGTGGGATCAGCAATGCCAACACACGTGGGTTCTCAAGACAGGGAATAGAGTAACATATTCCCAGATAGGCTTCTTTCTCTCAAGCCATTTTTCTCAAGGGTCACTTGAAAAACTAGCTTGAGTCTTTGAAGGGGGAGATATGTTATGATATGGGTTAGTGCCAGTATAGCCAGCTGGAGTATTGTAAAGAATGCTATGTCCTTTGGATACCAAACTGAGTTATACAAGATGCTTGTGTTACAAATGTATTAGAACTGTATGGCATTTGAAAATCAAAATGCACTTGTAAAGTTGTCAGTGTTAAAGAAATGTATCAGCAGTGGGTCCTGCTGGACAGAGAAGGAATATACATGTGAGACTGTATGTATATATGTTAGCAAAGAACACTAGAAGGGAAGGGGTTAAACAGCTAGCTTACTTCTTACTTTAAGAAAAATACTGTTAATTGGACCACCTGTTGGGGCATGGAAGCTGTTTGTCAGGCACTAGAATCCGCCACATCACACATGCACTCAAGCCTCTCCACAACAGGTACAAGTATGACTCTGTCACTGTCCATGTTGTGTGAATGACCTGAGACATACATCCCTGGACTATATGAAGAGAGACATGATTGAGCTCTCAGAGTATGTGCTCCAGGCAGGTATGAACCTAGCCCTAAGCAGCATCCTACCTTCACCAAGAATGATAACACAATACCAACAAAAGATGTTTGACTTCAACAATTGGCTTAGTTTCTGGTGTCTTTCTAAGGGGATCCAGTATCTGTCTGCCTGGGATGACATGGTTAACAGGCCATGAAGCTTTTCCAGAGGTGGACTCCACTTGTCACCCCTGGGGTTCCAGATCTTGGCCAAAGCTCTTGCGTCCACCATTGTGCCTTTTTTAGGCCATGTCCCAAAGACAAATCTTCCAACATAGAAAATCTGTCAAAAAGCAAATTGAAGGTCATGCTGTTCAAAGTTAGGAGCCTCAATCTGAAATGCACTTACTGGAGGCTCTCCTCACACTGAAAGATGCCGATATCTGTGCAGTCATGGAAACTTTGTTCAGGGCTTCAGACAGCATACCTCCCTTACCAGGCTATACCTCATTCCACACTTTCCAACCCCAAAATGAGGTCAAAAAGGCTAAGGGTGGCAGAGTGTCTATCTTTATTAAGGACAGGCACACCTCCAGACTGGTTTACCAACATGATGCACTAGAATTACTCCAGGTGCAACTGATAGTTGGAAAGACACCCATCCAAGTTATAGCCAGCTATAGACACCCTCCATGTCTCAGGACACCCACATCTACCTGGACCTACTTGATTCCATCAAGGTACCCCCTTACACCCTGGTCCTTGGTGACTTCAACTACCCCGCCATAGACTAGGTGAACTATTCTTGCACTAATGCACTCATTCAATGATTCCTTGACTTCATCAGTTCTAACACACTAGATCAGCTGGTCTTATCCCCACAAGGGGAGATAACATACTGGACTTGGTTCTCACCAACATGGATGACCACTGCACCAGTCCCACAGTATGTTCTTCCCTGGTGAGATCAGATCATCAGTCTGTATCATTTGAAGTTTCTATCCCACTCAACCCCTCCCCAGCTGTAACCAGGTTAAAAAAACATCTCAAAAGCTGACTACAACCTCCTAAGGGAGGTTATCAGCAGGTTCACACCACCGCCCCCCTTAGATGATGCAAACAACTATGCTGAACAGTACACCAGTGCAGTATACAAGCACATGTACAACTGCATGGACTGAGCCATACCCAACAGAACTAAAATCTGCTCCTCAAGGAAACACAAACCTGCCTGGTGGACATCCTCTATTAACAGGCTTTACAACAAAAGGAAGAAACTATTGTCCAAGGGTAAAAAGGAAAAAGTCCAGATTAGAAAAACTCCCTCCTCTGCCTCAACAAGCAAATTAGATCACTAGTGAAAACCTCCAAAGCCAACTTTGAGCTGAAACTAGCGTTCAAAACAAAGGGAAAACACAAGTCCTTTTCCAGTTATGTTAGGGACCTCCATGGCAAAGCCCAAGTTTGTTCCAAACTAGTACTCAGTGGTACCACTTACACTGATCCTGCTGACTTAGCCAACCTGCTGGCTGATAGGTACAGTGCAAACATTCATTCCCTTATCACCCCCCAAAAGCCCAGTCAACTTCCCAATACTTGTCCCACACCTCACATCGCTGTAAATCAAGTGTTAAAGGCCCTAACTAAGGCAAAGAACACAGCTTCCATGGGACCTGATAGTATCCCAGGCTGTATTCAACACCATCTCCAGCAAGAACTAGCTTTGCCATTGAGCACCCTATTCAACCACAGCCTAACTACAGGCTTCATTCCAGCAGAGTGGAGAACTGCCATTGTCATCCCTTTGCACAAAGGTGGTGCCACTACTGACCCGGGAAACTATCACTCCATCAGCTTGACAAGTCTGATGTGTAAAGTCATGAAGCGTATTATTATGGATCTCATAAACAAGGACATAAGCAATCTCCAAGCACTCAACCTCACCCAATTCTGATTCAGAAGGGGTAGATCCTGCCTTTTGAACCTAGTTGACTTTTTTGAGACTGTCACCAAGGCCCTGGATGAGTGAAAGTCAGTACATACAGCTTACCTTGACCTGGCCAAGGCCTTTTGCACAATCTCCCACTCAGGCATCATTGAAAAGCTAACACAACTTGTTATTAATCCCTATCTATTCAGATGGGTGGCCAACTGGCTCACAGATAGGACCCACAAGGTCAAAATAGGTGCTGTACCTCAGACAGCAGACCTGTCACTAGTGCTGTTCCCCAGGGATCTGTCCTGGGACCCCTACTGTTTGGCATATACTTCTCAGAGGTCCAGCCAAAGACAAAGGGTCTGTGGCTGACCAAGTTTGCAGATGACTGTAAGTTGGGTGCTGTCATTGACTCACCAGTTGATGTTAACATACTTCAAGAGGGTCTCACAGCTACAAATAACTGATGCCAAAGTCATGGCCTCAAGTTAAATGTAAAAAAAATGTAATATCATACCATTTGGGAAAAAACATTGCTCCTACTGATTACATTCTGACCACTGCTACCATATGAAGGTCAAATGTGAGATTGTTATCAACCTGAGTACCCAGGTCTCTCACCACAGGTTGTGTGCTTAGGGAGGGTTGCCAGAAAAGCCTTTTACTTGGTTCATCTCATAAGTAAAGGGATTGCATTCAGAAAAAAGGAGGTTATTACCTCTCTCTACTCATCCCTTTTTAGACCTATAGCTGAGTATGATGCCTCATTTGGTATGTACCTCTCCAAGCACCTGCACCAACTGGAAAGGCCACAGACATACCTCACAAAGAGAATCCATGGCCTCCAACACCTATCCTATGTGGACAGGCTTAAATTACTATCACTCTACTCAGTATCATACAGATTGCTCAGAGGTGATCCGTGTCTCATCTCCAAGGCAATATCGGACCCTGCCCTACTAGAGATGCTCCATATCTATAAGTCTAACTCCTCACACATTACCCACTTGATATGCCTAAATCTAATATACAACATCAACAAAACTTGTTGGAGAGACAGGTTTGTCTCCCAGAGGCTGCCCCATATCTGGAATAGACTTCCCATACATGTCAAACAGAGTACCTCACTGACTCTCTTCAAACACAACCATAAATTTGTCCCAGGGGTTCCACCTTTGTCCCTCATTGACAGGGGTGACAGGTGCTGGCTGAGGATTCTATTTTGGGGATAAACTCTTGGCTAGGCTTGTAAGGGCCCCAGGGCCATTTGTCTAGTAACCTCCTATGATCCTATGATTTCATAGCTCTGAATAGGACCAGAGATGGCATGTCTGGAAAAAGCCTTTGTTCATTAGCTCAATAAAAAGAGGAGAATTCCCAGGGGCTGCCATAGGGTCTATATCAGTCCATTGAAACAGCTGACGATCGAACACCAGATGTTTGAACTGTGAAGTTCGAACACTGATTATTGCGAAGCCGTGGAACACCGAATTCTTTCCCAGGGAAAGAATTTGGTGGGCTATTTCTGTGGCTTCATGATTATCAGGACTGTGGTGGGAAGTTACAGGTCGGGTTCAGGTAAGTGCGCGATTGTGTGGACGTTAGGGTTAGGGCACGGGTTAGGTGAGTTAGGGTTAGGGTGCGGGTGAGGTGGGTGTGTGATAATGACAGACTTTAGGGTTAGGGCACAGATCAGGTGAGTGTGTGATAGTGACGCACCTTAGGGTTAGGGTTTGGGTTAAGGTAATTGGCTAGATAGTAGTGTATGTACAGTTTAGTGTAGGGTTATATGTAGGATTTTAAGTGTTTGTGTGTGGATTGCTGTGTTTTGGTGTGCTTGTGTTGTGTGAGTGTTTCTTGGAACAGCGATTTTTTTTTCTCTGGGAAAAAAATCGCTGTTCTAAGACTTCAATGTTTTTGTACTTCGTGGTTAGAAGTTCAAACATATGGTGTTTGAACCTCAGCTGTTTCGGTGAACTGATATAGAGGGGGGTGAAGTTGGCACAGCCCATTGAATTCTTTCCCTGGGAAAGAATTCGGTGTTCCACGGCTTCGCAATAATCAGTGTTCGAACTTCACAGTTTGAACATCTGGTGTTCGATCGTCAATATCCTGGCAGATTGATTCAGTGCCAACTTCACCCCCCCCTCTCACCCCCTAAATGCCCCTCCTCAATACCGGAAGATTGCCAAATTCCAGTAATAACAGCCACACAGGTAAAAAATGCACTCTCCAAAGCTAAGAATACAGCATCCATGGGACCAGATGACATCCAGGGCTGTGTACTACATGAACTACAATATGAACTGGCACCTCACCTAAGTGTCATGTTTAATCATAGCCTCACCTCAGGTTTCGTGCCCACTGAGTGGTGCAGATCTACAGTTATCCCACTCCACAAGGGGAGGTCCACCTTGGATCCCGGAAACTACCGTCCCATCAGTCTGATGAGCCTTATCTGCAAGGCCATGGAGCGTATTATCATGGAACTTGTAAACAAAGACATTGGCAACTTTCAAACAATGGACCCCACCCAGTTTGGGTTCATGAAGGGCCGATCTTGTCTCCTGAACTTGATTGACTTCTTCGAATCAGTCTCCAGAGCCATGGACAAGGGTAAGCTGGTCCACACAACCTATCTAGACCTTGTCAAGGCCTTTAACACCATCCCCCACTCTGGAATCATATATAAACGTACTAAGCTGGGCATTAATCCCTACGTCACCCAATGGGTTGCTAACTGGCTTACTGATAGAACCCACACTGTAAAAGTAGTCGACTCCAAATCCAGCTCCAGACAAGTGACAAGTGGGGTACCTCAGGGTTCAGTCCTGGGACCGCTCTTGTTTGGCATCTACTTCTCTGAAGTACAGGCCAACACTAAGGGACTCTGGCTAACAAAGTTCACAGATGACCGCAAACTGGGAGCCATTATTGAATCCCCAAATGATGTGGATACTCTACAAAAGGGCCTTACAGAAACAGATGCTTGGTGCCAGAGTCATGGGCTCAAGCTCAATGCCAAGAAATGTATAGTTATCCCCTTTGGGAAAAAACATGTATCCATGAATTACCATATAGGTGGCAGTACACTAAACACCAAAAATGTGATAAGAGACTTAGGGACACAGGTGGATAGTGGTCTCACCTTCGATAACCACATCACCACAACAGTCAGGAAATCCTTCTATGTGACACATCTTATCACTAAGGGCTTTTCATCCAGAAAAAAGGAGGTCATTGTCCCACTGTACTCATCCCTCATTAGACCCATTATACAATACAATGCCCCATTTGATATGTACCTCTCAAGACATCTGCAACAACTGGAAAGGCCGCAGAAATACCTCACTAAAAGAATCACAGGCCTAAAGCAGATGACCTACGCTGACCGTCTTAAAAAACTCCAGCTATACTCTGTCGCATATCGTCTACTCAGAGGCAATCTCTGCTTAACATACAAGGCCATGTCAATCCCTGAGCCGTTGGACATGCTACACTTAAAGAAATCCCAATCCCTCAGAGCCACATGCTCCAGGGATCTAAACCTTGACATCACAATAAACAAAACATGCTGGAGGAATAGGTTCCTGACCCAGAGACTCCCCAGACTCTGGAATAGATTGCCCATACATGTCAAGCAGAGTGCCTCTTTGGCCCTCTTCAAAAGGAACCTTGACGATTGGATGGGAGAAAGGAAATTCACCCCGGGGATCACGTCAGTCGCCCTGCTAGATAGGGGTCCAGGGAAGTAAATAGTGTGGGAAGAAATAGCCAGGGAATTGTTATGGCTAGGCTTCTATAGGCCCTAGGGCTGATAGCCTAGTACCAACCTATGAACCTATGAACCTATGAACCCACTGCCATAAGCATTAGTAAAACTTTAGCTATGAATCTTATCATATCTATGCTAACATTCTGTCTCAAGCTTCAAATGGGAATAGTGTAAGAACACAAATCTGCTACTCTCTTATTATAAGTAGGGAATAGCCCCAGATTCCAGAATGTCAATAAATATAATCTGAGTAGGGAATAATATTAGATTTTTTCATAGTTTCTCTCCATCATTCTAGCTTATTATTATATCTGAATTTTAGTTTCTGTAGTGTTTGTAACATGGTCATTTTCTGTTATTCCTTTGTATTTATTATTATTTATTATTAAATATTGTATTGTGGTATTTCCTAGAAAGTATATTTATTATCAAGTATTTTTAAAGCTTGTATTGTGTATTTTCCTTTTGAGTGTTGGCCTGGCTTTTTCATCCACTATTTAACCTATTAGTATATATATTACACCTAGTAATATTGTGACTTCTGGTATGGAGAGCCAATTAGTATTAGTATTATTATACCATATACATTAGGCAGCTGATTACACCTTGCACAGACTTACAGAAGAGCCATTTGGTGTGTGAACAGGGAGACTCACAGTGCATGACAGTCTGCATGTTGAGGGTGACGTGAAGGCAAAGTTTCACAGATGCCTGTGTCTCTACTTGCATGTTGGGGCTGAGCTGAGGAGGTCAACTCGGACAGCACCATAGCTTCCCAGTGGGAAGTCTTGCTGAGGACTCACCTCAAGTAGATAGAGAGAGATCCAGATCCCAGACTGGGGAGGGAAACAGATTTAGAGGAGAAACCCAGACAGAGAGTTGCATCTGGAAACACTGAGTGTGTAATTATGATCTTAAGAGAAATGCAGTGAGATAGACCTTGAAGCAGAGTATTCAGTGATGTTTATTAGTGGCTACCTGTGGTTGTCCAGAGATAAGTGAGATACTTTACTGAAATTGTTACTGTGGATTGTGTGTTGAAATTTATGGTAGTGTTGAAATAGTTACATATGGTGTTATAAAGAAAGCATTTTGTACTTGTTAGTATCCATACTGTAAACAATTTTAATAAACAGTTATTGTAAAAAAAAAGTATTGTCCATATCCAAAAACTGTATTTTTTATAGGATCAGCAATAAAGATAAAAATTTACACAGCCATTTGCTCACACAACATGTGTTGCTCAGCACTGACAGAAATTCTATGGATCTCATAGATGATTAGATGATGATGATCTTTTGAATAGATTGGACTAATGTACTAGTGATCAGATCTACAATTCTTTCCATTCATTGAGAGGAATATGCTGCAATCTCACTCCTTGACCAGTGTACTTGTGTTCAGAGAGAGTCATAATATTGATCCCTAATCCTGAGACCTGTATATGTGAATTATACATCATCAGAGCATTCCAGACCTTCTGATGCAGCTTCTGGTGCTCCAGCTATTCTCAGCAGCTTGCACCTTCCTGCTATGCTATTGTGCTATCAGAATGCTATCAGGGCATATCTATTAGATTATGGTATCCATATAGATGGCTTTGATGTAAAATGGTAGCCTTATGATTATCTAAAATTGATAATATCATGAAAGACACTTCTCTATGATTTATTTATTATTTATATCATATATAATATGTACTGATTTTATAAATGTATTGATTTTTTTCTGTCAGAGATTATATGTTTGTTTTGGGCCAAGACTTTTTATGTTTTTATTTTATGTTAGTTTTCCATTTATTCAGTTCATTTTTTTTTCAATTTCTTTTACTTTTTTTAGTTTTAGTTATCTTTTACATTTAGCAGTTATATTATATATATAATTAATCCATTTTATATTTATTATATATATATAGTGCCTTTGTATTATCTATTAGTTGTGTTTCTGTTTAGTTGTTGTTTAAGTCTTTTTGTTATTTTTTTTTTTTTTGGTGTTTTTTTCCCATTGGTTGTAATTTTCACTTTTTTCCTTTTGAGATTACTTTTTTTGGGGTTGATTTGTTGATAGGGTTGTGTTTGCAATGTATTAAAATCTTTAGGTTGTCAAAAATGTTTCGGGATGGACTGGGAAAAACAAACTGTGTAAAATTGACAAACAAAATGTGTTTAGAGGATGTTCATATTCCCCAGAAGTGATACACTTGTGTAAAATTCTCCCAAGTGAACAAACCACAGAATGAAGCCAAAATTTACAAATTTTTTAAACTTTTTTTTTCTAAGTTTTTTTTTCTTTTTTTTTTTTTTTTTCCTTTTTTGTTGATTTGACTTTGTATTTTTTATTTGTTTAGGTTGGTTTTCTTTTATTAATGTTGTGATTTTCATATTATTTTGGGAGGTGTAATTGTAAACTCTTTCCAAAAAACAAAAACACAAAAACTTATTACAAGTGTGTTATTGGTTTAAGAGATTAAGGCGCGGATACACACTAGATAAAATTCTAATTCATTCTCTTTCTCAGTGTCCCAACAACACAAAGCTTTCATTTTTTACTATTCTTTACAACCTATTTTCCAACCTATTTCTTATAGGTTTCCACCTTAACCCCATCTTAACCTGCCCTATAAACAATTAGTTAAGTTGACTTCTTTAAAGAGAAAGAGTAATATAATAATAAACCACTCTGCATGTTTTCTTCAGTGTCTGAGGTAGATTCAAAGATTTTGGACCCCCACCCAATTATAATTGTTGGAAAAACTGCATCTATCTCCAATTACAATTAAAGACACTGAAGAATCTTCCTCCCAGTATATTACAGGCTTCTTCTTCCAATGGCTGCTATTGTCAATGATTTTTCATCAGATAAGGAAGTCATAATAATATTTGAGTTTCTGAGACCTTCAGTGCTGAGATGGGTTATGATCTGCTTCAACTATGGAAAATTTGTGGAGATCTCCTACGTCCCAACAGACATTTTCTGGCCTCTTTTTCCTTTCCATGTTCTTGGCAAGGGATAGACATTTATTTTCCACCTGTACTCTGCAGGCAAGGATGCCAAATCTTTCTTTGCTGGTACCCACATTTTCATTACAAGCTTCAAAAGACTGGAACTGTCAGATATGTCATGATATATAAGCATCAGTCCTGTTGACTACAGAGTTATCAATGCCATCAGCTTAGTTCCAATGCTGACAACTTTGAAGTCAATGCCTGTCTCACCCTTCTCAATGTCCATGCTCTTTACTCTAAAGCCCTCACTTGGATTGGCTCTCAGCTTTGAAGCATCAGTGCCAAAACTGTCTTCTCTGTTCTCAACACTAATGATGGGACTTGCTGTTTCAAAGGTCTCCCTACTGTAATTAAAAAATGCGTAAATGTGACGGGTCTACTTTATTTTCATGAAAGCCGAATTGGTCGAATACAATTTGCATGAACCATAACGAGCGAAACGCGAATACGTCAAACGCACTAAATCACGAAATTCAAAATCTTGATCTCTCATAGTTGGCCAACCTCACTGCCCACAACATACTACCTACCGAAACACAGTAAAAATCAACACATACACACACTAAAACCCCACCTCTAACCCTAAAGTAAAGCACTAAAACCCTACTTCTAACCCTACATACACAACTATCTATGCACTATCCTTAACCCCTCCCTAACTCTAAGGTCCGTAACTACAGCACACTTACCCTACTGAGTTATACACAAACAAACTAAATATTCCACACACATACACTTATCAAAACCCTTCACTAAACCTTACATACATTACCTATCTATGCACTTACTTTAACCCGCACCCTAACCCTAAGGTCTGTAACTATCGCACACTTACCTTCTGGAGCTATTCCGCAGACAGGCCAACTATGCGAATTCGATATTTCCACTTTCGCAGTTTAGTGCATTTGACGTACTCGCGTTTCGCTCGTTATGTGTCGCGCAAATTGTATTCGACAAATTCAGCTTTCGTGGGAATAAAGTAGACTCAATGTGAGTACATGAATTATGACAAAAATACAGGAGGACATTGAATTTTGATAATTATCATTCTCCTTTAATGTTGTTTTTACAGGGGAGAATCCCCTAAACCCCCAATGTGTGTGTAGGGAGCACCTCTGAATTGAAAAAAATACAAAAATACAGGAGGACCTTGAATTTTGTTAATCATTGTTTTCCTTTAAAATTGTTTTTACAGAATCAGCAAGGGGAAGGGACCCCCCACCAATGCCTACTGCACCACAGGCACAGTCAGAGGAGGACCCAGAGGGGGAACCACCAGTTGCTATGGACAGTGGCAAAAGTAGGCTTGACCAGTATGCCCTTGCTTTGGCTAAGAAACAATGCATAGCAGATTCATTGACCATCTAGGAGCCTAATACCTTTCTCCTACTCACATACATAGATTAACATTGATTCCATACAACTCGCACAACCTTTACCTCCCCATGTATTGGCTGTGTACTCCTTGCATCAGACAGAGTCAGCCCTGAACTACAACTGTGTCAACTGCTGTAATTGCAACGCAAGTCCTGAACCTAGACTGTATTGTTTAATAATAATATTATGCCATAGTCTTGTTTTATCTCCATACAGTAATCAGGTAAATATTGTTGCATTTCTACAGAAATTACTTTAACATGTGACAGTAGAGCAATGAGTCTAGTCATCTGTTCCCATTAGTAAGTAGTAGGCCACAGCCATGACAGATTCACACAGTCATCCCTCTCAAAGGTAATGAGGCTCATTGTATGCCATCAGTGTAGCACCATACATTTCCAATAGTAAACCATTACAGAAAACAATTAGAAAGTAAGTATACATATTGCAGTTTCTGACTTCAAAAACATTCCCAAGATCAAACAACTGGCAGGATACAGAACAAGGACAGTATCAGCTAACAAGGAGAGACTATCATATATTCCATTGTGCCACACCAGTCCATCTGCTTTCATCACCAAACAAACAACAGGCTAAGCTTATTTGAGACATAACAGTAACTGAGCATCGCCCCCTCCCCAAAAAATAATGGTGTTCCTTTGTTTGTATCATCTCAATAACTCATCTGTGATATCAGTGTACATTCTGTTGCACTTCATTGTGTGAACAATCATGTTCATAGTGTGTTGCAAAGCTGTTTCTGTGCAATGAGGAATAAGAAATCTGTCCTTTGTTCTGAAGATCCATTGGTGTGAGTGTTCAAATCCCACAGTATGCAAAAATGTATAATTTGTACTTTTATTTTGTACTGTGGTTAACATACATAGCTTTTCCTTATGTACTTATTTTTCTTAGCTTCTCTTTCCTTTACTTATGGGATAAGGAATTTAGGAGCTCCCGTTCCATTAGTAGTACAGATCACTCCTGGGTTACATTCTCTGAGCAGAGTCAAACATGACACCTTTTGTTTTCTGCTAAAAACAATGCCATTGCCTTGTCTATAGCATAAGACAAAAGGTGTCATGTTTGGCTCTGCCACTATTTTGATACTTGCACAAGTTGACTCATCCATTTCAAGCAGCCCTCCCAAACTATTGTCTCCCACATGGCCTGCTGATGTCACCTGCTATAAGTTCACCTGCACTCCTGTAGAAATCATACTTGTAGTGTACTGTACTGTGTTCTGTAGTCTATGCAGTTAGATAGGCAGGGGTTCAATTCTCACTGCAGTCAAATGAAAGCATGTGTGTATGTGTCTGAGTTTACCACATCTGAATATCTTACAGATAGTGAATGTACAAATAACAGCAGGGTCTAATCTCAGTGTAGATTCTGTTGATGTTGGTTGTTAGTAGAATTATATCAGTTCTTTTGTGAACGTGTGTGTGTGTGTGTGTGTGTGTGTGTGTGTGTGTGTGTGTGTGTGTGTGCGTGTGCGTGTGCGTGTGCGTGTGCGTGTGCGTGTGTGTGTGGCAAAGAGGGATGAGAACATCTGTATATGTTGTGTATGTCACACAGTCACACAGCCATTGTCATATTTACAAGTACATGCCCCTTGGGTTCCACTCTTCCCTTTTTTGTTCTTTCTGAGTCCAGCATTGTTTGTACATACAGGAACTGTTATGATAATTTATTGCAACTATCCTGCTGTATCTGAATAGTCTGTGTGGGTTGATCAGTCATCAGTTATGTGAACAGTACTCTGGAACTTAACCTGTGTAAGACATTCAATATGGTTATTGTTACAATGTTTGAGGATATTACTCAAATTCTACATTATATGCTGAAGTAATGTACAGTAGTCCAGGCTGGATGTTAAGGGACCCAAAATGTGAGTATTGTGCTGCTGACTTGCATTCCCATTCATACATCTCACATTTTCTATATCTAAGCTGACATACCCAGTGGAATTAAAGCAGCCTGCAGTGTTGTGATTGCTCCTCCCAAATATTAACTATGCACAGCTGCAATGCATTACTTATGTACTAGCTATAAAAAGAAAACCCTGTAGGTAGGCAGGTTGATGTTAGTTCTATATGTCAACAGCATATTGAACCAACACTTTATTGAATCAAGCTGTACAGAGGAGTACAACTTCCCACAGAGTAAGGTTAATTTCTTGTCTACTACATATTGCATATGCTGGAATGTATAACTGAATACTGTGAGGCGCAGGTCTTCATAATATTAGATGTATGCCTGAGTTAGAAAAGTAGTTATGGCATGAGCTGGTTTGGTAAGACATTTTACAGGTACTCATATTTGTCATATCTGAAATTCGTTCTTGGACAAGGCCACTGACAACACCTTTAGCAATTATAAGAAGTGTTTTACAACAACTGTGTCATTAGCCTGTACATTTGTGGGGATCCTAGTTCATACTGGGTACTGTTATGGCAGTAACAAGAATATCTTAACAAGAATCTTAGCTCTATCTAAAACCTGGTTAAAGCCTCACATCTCTAACTCAGAACTTCTATCCCCAGACTACATCTATCGTGTAGACAGAGCAGAAAAGAGAGGTGGAGGGGTTGCTATCCTTTTCTCCAACCAACTTACTATCTCTCCATACTCAACCTCCTTACCCAGTTTTACTCCGGCAGAAATCCTCATTGTAAACTGCCACCTTAACTCACATAAGAAATTTGACATCATATCCATCTATATCCCCCAGGTGACAACATCCTTATTTTTGAAAACCTTCTCTCCTGGCTCACCCAAAATATTCCATACAAAACAATTATACTTGGTGATATTAACATCGATTGGTCTTCACTTTCCTCCACTTTCCCTAACTCATAGCCTTAGTATATACAGCTTCCACCAACTCATTTCTTCCCCAACCAGAACCCACAGCAACTCTACTTCTGGATCTATCATAGACTGGATCCTAATTTCTGACCTTTCTCTCTATCATAACCCTGGCATTCATCCTAACTCTCTGAGTGACCATTCCCCTATCTAGATCCACAGATACTCTCAACAGTCACCCAAAGAACACTTCTGTAGAGAATGTTATCATCTGACTGAATTCAACCCAGACAAATTTAACTCCACACTTTCCAACATCAGTTGGTCCTTCGTTTATAATCTCCCCCTTAATGATGCTGTAAATGCATTCAACAAAATATTTCTTGACATACTGAATACCATGGCCCCATCCAGAAAAATCTGGGTGAAGTCAAACTGTGCCCCCTGGCTTACTAAGCTAACACACTCTATTATGCATCAAAAAGTATGCTGCCTGGAAAATCTGGGTCATATATAAAATTCCATCCCTACTCCAACATTACAAAGAACTTAGAAACAAATGTAATAGACTAATCATCAAACACAAGAAATCCTTCTTTGATTCCAGTCACTGTAGCCCACATACTAACCCTAAGAAATTTTGGTCCTCTGTTAATAAAATCCTCTACACTAATACCCCTCCTACTCCCAACCCCTTCCCTCTCAATACTGCCACAGGGACTGCTACTCTATTAAACAAACTCTTCATAGAAACTATTCAATGACTAAGACAGCATAGTCCCATTGCCTTTACTTTGCCTTTACCCCCCAGTTCATCTTCCACTAATACCTTCTCCTTACAACCTGTTCTCACAGCCTTTATTAAATCCCAATTGAATGAACTCAGACCTTGCTCACCCTCTGTTGACAATCTATCTCCCCATTTCCTTAAAATTGTAGCAAGTTCTATTGCCTACCCAGTTTCTATCCTCATCAATTGTTCTATCACTGACACTCTTGTCCCCAATATATGGAAGTCCTTTTAACCAATCCCTCTCCACAAGGGAGGTAACTCCACAGACCCCTCAAACTATTGTCCCATAGTTATATTATCCACACTTTCCAAAATACTCGAAAAATGCATTCACTCCCACCTATTTAAACACTTGCTTGATAATAATCTCTTAACTTCCACCCAACACGGCTTTACAGCCCTCCACAAAACATCATCTGTACTACTCTCATTTACCCAAACAGTAGCAGAAGCCTATGATAAAAACCTTCTTCTTTCCTGTCTTTTCCTTGATCTCTCTAAGGCTTTTGATACTGTCCCCCACTCTAAACTATTAATTAAGCGTTCAGACGTTCATCTTCCAACCCCCCTGTATATCCTGGTTCTCTAACTACTTATCTAACATACTACAATCTATACGCTGGCAATCTGCATCCTCTACATTTCTGCTGTCAACACACGAGTTCCCCAAGGCTCTATTTTGGGTCTTCTCTTGTTCAACATCTTTACTCTGCCACTAACCTCTCAACTCTTTTACATCATGCTGATGATTCCACCTTTATTACCATTGTCCACAGCATACCAACCAAAAAGGAATGCTGCAAAAACAAAACTCTACCAAAGGCAGGCAGCTGAGCAGGCAAAAAGAACACGAACACCGCCAACACACAATAAGAACAGTATTCCTCCAGGAAATAGCACGTATAAGCAGTAAAAGTTTTATTTAACGTACATCCACTTAAGCAACATTTTCGTTGTTAAAACAACTTCATCAGAATAAAAACCACACCTCACCACATTCATTTTATATACAGCTGCTCAAATTGATGTAATCAAGATTTAAAGCAGTACATACTTAGTAAATAGTTCATATGTATGTGGCCCAAACCGTATTAACATTAAAAATAATAATAAGAATAAGAAAATGTTGTAAAAAACATCAACAATAGCATTCTGTGTAGATTTTACTAAAAAGTTTACATAGATGCTGAAACCCAAAATGTAAAAAATAAATATTTAACTATTTAACTAAACTAATATAAAAAAAATTTAGATCATAAACAAAGATCTAAATCAATAAATACATACAACTTCCACAGTGCAAAATAGATGTCCATGACCTTATAATTTATCTGCCTTTAATTTTAAATATGGGACTATGGATATGGAGTCATTCAACCCGGGGTATTTGTTTGATTCCAATAAGATCTGCCAACAGGTCTCTTTGTGGGACAACAGTGCAGACCAATTACCCCCCCTACTGCACTGTGCAACAGATTCCAAAACAAAGAACTTAAAAGAAGCCCCTTCGCAAATCAAGGTATGTCTAAAAAGTGCATTGGTGTTAAGTTTTCTCTGTATGTCATAGGCGTGTTCGTATATACGCCTCCTTAGTTGCCTCTCCGTCTTGCCGACATAAAATGCCTGGCAAGCACGGCAGGCAGCCAAATACACCAATCCCCTAGAGTTGCAATTATATAAACCATCTGCCCACAATCTTCTATTTCTGCTTTCCAAATATAAACTATCCTGGTCTGTTATATATTTGCATTGTGCACAACACCCACAACGAAACGTCCCCTTTCTTTGCATGTTTTTACCCCTCATCTTGGTATTCTGTTCAAGAAACCTTTTAACATTAAATCCTTTCCTATATACTACTTTGCATGTTAAATCTTTGAAGTTGGCCAAATCCGTAAATTCCTTGAAGTCATTAAATTCCCTCTCAATAATGTGCCTGATCTCTCCTGCATGCTGACTATATTGTGTAATAAACATCTGTTCAGGGCTCGATTTAACTTTAGGCCCATATAGTAGAACATCCTCAGAAGGTGTCTTAGGCTTCCCCAATATGGGGGCAAAACGACTAGATCTGAGATTTCTAACTTCCTCAATTACAGAATTAATCAAGACTGCAGGGTACCCCCTTTCCAAAAAGAAGGATTTTAATTTCTCCCCTTCCATGACAAAATCATTTTCTTCTGATGTCATACGGGACACCCTTACATACTGCCCCTTCACAATGGATCTTTTTTGGAATTTGGGATGAGAACTAGTATAATGTAGATACCCATTAGAAAATAAAGGTTTCCTATAAACACAGGACTTAAAACAATCATTCCTTTTACTAAGGGAAACATCCAAATAGTTCAACTGTTCGGTAGAAACATTGTAAGTAAAACGTAAAAATTCCGTGGTATTGTGAAGATATCCCACAAAATCATCTATGCGGTCCCGTGGTCCGACCCAGAAGATGCAGATGTCGTCCAGGAACCTTGAATAGTGTGTCCAATATTTAGAATATTCACTATTCATAACAAATTTTTGTTCCCAGACGGCCAGAATCATATCTGCATAAATGGGGGCACAATTGGCCCCCATAGCTACCCCAGAAACCTGCTGAAAGTATTCTCCTGAAAAATAGATGTAGTTGTACTTCAATACCAGTTCTAATAAATGCAACACCAAATGGACATCATTGTTGGTCACCCCATTGCACCCCCATAAGGCTTCCTCTATCCATTCTAGGCCTAAACTATGGGGTATCACAGAGAATAAATCAACCACATCTATGGTGACAAAAAGTATATCAGGTCTAAATAGATCTGGCGTAACACTTCAAAGGAATTCCCACGAGTCCTTAAGAAGATATTCTTGCCTACCCCACAGTTGTTTCAACTTCCAATCCAGGAATTTAGATAGATTGTGGGTTTTGGACCCCTGTGCTGCTACAATAGGACGCATTGGGGGGTCCTCCATCAGTTTATGCACCTTAGGTACCCCAAAAATGACGGGTACCTTGGGGTGAGGATTTTCCAGGAAGTTGTAGATGTCTACTTCAATGACTTCTTGGTCCAAAAGATCCTTTAAGGCTAAATCAATATTTTTGTAAGAAATATTGACCTCATTCAAGGAAGCTATGGAATATTTAGTGGTGTCCATCAAAAGATTATGCATTTTGGTCTCATACATGAGCTGGTCCATGATAACTGTACCACCCCCTTTGTCAGGTTCCATAACACGAACCCCTGAATTGCCCCCCAATTCCTCCAGGAGGTTGGTCTCAGCTGTATTGAGATTAGAAGGATATCTATTCTTTCCTACCTTCCTCCGTATGTGTTGCTCAATCCTGTTCTCTAGGTTTTTTAACTGGGGGTGTAGAGGGGGGTTGTATGAACTCGATTTTTTTAAATTAACTGCATGTGGTTGTAAAATGTTACCAAAAATGTATTGCAAATTCAATCTACGTATAAAAAGTTTAACATCCAACATAGTGTTAACAAGGCTGCAACCCCTGCTAGGCACAAATTTAAATCCTTTGGTAAATAAGGAAAACCACGTGTCTGAGATTACCAAGTCACTATAATTGTATATATGGTAATCATTGAGGGAATATTTGTAATATTGACCAATAGGAGTAACCACAATCTGCTCTACATTTCCCAGTCCCCTCTGTCTCCTCTCTGTTTCCCCCTCCAACCCTTGGAAGGAGGTACCCTCCCCCCCTGCTGGTGCGTCCCCATGGGTGGACCCTGTATCTGCTGTTGATGGGACTGTTGGCGTAAACGCTCCGATCTCCTGGGTAAAAAATCTTCCTGGTAGGGTTCTTCAGAATGGACCATGGGTGGGAGAGGTTCCAAGGGTGGAGGTGATTCCGGGACTGCCCTAGGATAATCCCTGGGGGTTGGGGATTGCCCATACCCATTTCTAAACAAGGGGGGATTGGGGTATTGTCTGCCTTCTGCATACTCCCTTAGGTCTCTGTTTAATTTTTTGTATTTACGATTTAAAACAATATTGCACTGTTGGTCAATGTGTTTTCTCATCTCATAATACTTCTGTTTTTCCACCTCAATAGTGAAGAGTAAATCAGCACTAATCAAGTCATGATATTTAAAAATACTTTTATACAACACTTGCATATCTAATTCATTACGTTTAATGATGGCTTTAACAATTCCCAAACCACATTCATCGAAAAGTCTAATGAGCTCGCAATGAAATTCACTGCCACGCTCAACATGGTGTGGGTATTTGTATACCCGTAGTCCTTTAGGGACTATGCGTTTGTTGAAACATTCATTTAAGTACAAGTTATCCAGCTCCAAAGTTTTGTATTTATGTAACGTTTGCTGAAGCAAACGCATATTGTCAGCAAAGGAACTGTTGTTTGAATTACTCACATTGTCCTCTCGGAATGAAAAAACGGGCTTGTAAGCCACCCAGTCCTGAAATGAAGAAGGCGGCAATGGTTCCTTAGGTGTATCATGATGAATTTCAGCAGTTGTAATTTCCTCATTTTGTTGACGAAGAACAGCCGGAGTGCGGGCAAAGTTGCAAGAAATACCTTGATCTAATATGTCGCACACATCTCGAGGGGATTTAGAACCACAGGACGTAGATGCGCCAACAGTTTTTGTTGTAAACGCCTTGAGCAGTTCACGCTGTTCCGAAATAACCGTCTGTAACCCTTGACCCAAGGGCGTAAGTAGCTGCACTAGCTGGGTTAACTGTCCCGTGAGTTGGCGTGACCAGGAAGCCGCAAATTGCTCACTTTCCTCCACACTAGCGCCGCATGCACTAGTAACAGGACTCCTTAAGCCTGCCTCCATAACCAAACCAACCAAAAAGGAATGCTGCAAAAACAAAACTCTACCAAAGGCAGGCAGCTGAGCAGGCAAAAAGAACACGAACACCGCCAACACACAATAAGAACAGTATTCCTCCAGGAAATAGCACGTATAAGCAGTAAAAGTTTTATTTAACGTACATCCACTTAAGCAACGTTTTCGTTGTTAAAACAACTTCATCAGAATAAAAACCACACCTCACCACACTGTGGAAGTTGTATGTATTTATTGATTTAGATCTTTGTTTATGATCTAAAATTTTTTTATATTAGTTTAGTTAAATAGTTAAATATTTATTTTTTACATTTTGGGTTTCAGCATCTATGTAAACTTTTTAGTAAAATCTACACAGAATGCTATTGTTGATGTTTTTTACAACATTTTTACAACATTTTCTTATTCTTATTATTATTTTTAATGTTAATACGGTTTGGGCCACATACATATGAACTATTTACTAAGTATGTACTGCTTTAAATCTTGATTACATCAATTTGAGCAGCTGTATATAAAATGAATGTGGTGAGGTGTGGTTTTTATTCTGATGAAGTTGTTTTAACAACGAAAACGTTGCTTAAGTGGATGTACGTTAAATAAAACTTTTACTGCTTATACGTGCTATTTCCTGGAGGAATACTGTTCTTATTGTGTGTTGGCGGTGTTCGTGTTCTTTTTGCCTGCTCAGCTGCCTGCCTTTGGTAGAGTATTGTCCACAGCATCCCTGAACTCCTTTCTTGTACCCAAGACACTTTCACACTTATTGAATCCTGGCTCACTGGCAATCAATTAATACTAAACCAAAAAAAAAAAAATTCTTTTCCTTCCGAAAACCCTTGCCCAACATAAATCCTTTTTCTCCATCACCTCTCTTAACAATACCACCATCAGACCCAAACCACATACTAAATTACTTGGTGTCACCATAGATGATGAACTAAAATTCGATATACATATCAGTCAATGTATAAAAAAAAAATCAAAAACTTGGCCTCCTGTACCAAAATCATAAATTCCTTTCTCCCTTCTCAAAACCATCCATAGCCATATCGCTCCTCTTACCCTGTCTTCTGTATGCAGCCCCAATCCTTACTAACCTTCAGTGCTCTCTTCTTGGTAAATTAGAACAAACCTACAATGTTTGTGTCTTTCGGCTTTTCCCGGTTAGGGGGTCGCCACAGCGGAACTCTGGTCTGCTAATGATTGGCAATTGATTTTTATGTACCGGCTTGCCAGGCCTGACGCACAACCTTCAATGAAGGTACGCCCATTCACGCATGTCTCCACACAGAAGACGCTCTAGCTGAGAATCGAACCGGACAGCGTCTTTAATGTGAGGCGACATGAAACTACTAAATTTGCCACCAACCTCCCCTACAAATCTCACCACTGCCTTGCCCCTAAGTCTTTGCAATGGCCTGAATTCCCTAAACTTCTCTTTCCACAACTGCATATTACACACTCAGTTGTTTATAACCCCACTTCATGCCCCTCTGTCTCTAATATTATATCACAATATATCCCCCGACATCAGCTCCATACATCTGACAAACATCTACTGGACATCTACAAACCATCAAAAATATTGGTAAGTCTTTATATAAATACTCAGTAGCTCACTCCTGAAACTCCCTTCCTCATAACATAAGAAGTATTCCCCATAAGTCCAAATTCAAACTTGAACTTAAACACTACCTTCAAAACACCTGGTCCTGTCCCTGCCTAGCTCCAACCTGATCGTACTTACCATCTTCCTAATTCCTCTACTTTACTCTCACTATCTCTCTCCTCCCTCTTTTTCACTCTCCTCTTCCTAGTGATACATACTAACTCCCACTTCTAGCAACATTCCTTTTTTTTCATTCTTTGCATTCCTTACTATGATGTTGTTACTGTATATATATTTATACACAAAAACTTGTACAAAACTGAAATTTTTCTCAACTACACTTTGCTGTATCCATACACACACACACACACACACACACACACACACACACACACACGCCACTGTCAAATGCAGGACCAATACAGACACACACACAACAGGTATTCACTTTCTGGATCATCCTTTTTTTTATTTTGTCCAAATGTATGCCTTATTACTCATACACCCTCACCAACTTTTTGTGACAGCCTAGACTTCCTGACTCCCTGCACAAAGTGCAAGTGATGATGTGTGCCATATCCATGTGTACCACTTATTTGAGTCAGGGATAAAAAAAACAGTGTCTGATTCTGAGGGTGTATACCTAAATAATTGCTTAGCATATATGAATTTGTGTTGTAGAACTGTTATTTTTACTGTTCACATATACCATAATTGGGAATGTCAGTAGCTGATAGCATGCAATTGTCAGAAGTTTCTAGTGAATGCTGTAGCAAGGCTTGTGAAGTGGAAACTGCAATGTGTATCTACCTTTGCCAATACTCTCTGTAATGAACAGTGAACTGCGCCATAATGCCTGTGTTCACTGTTTGGAATTTATGTTGACATAAGGTCGATGTCTGATGCTCAGGGTGCATAACTAAACTACTGTTTTGTATATTCCCATCTTCTTGGTTTACCTTATCAGTGCAACTTCAACTTACAGTGGCTTTGTACAGTTCAACACTCGATAGCATCAATATGTCACAACTTTATATGCTGTGAGGGTTGTGAAGGATGATAGTACAAAATGTGTTTAATAACTTTATAACATTTGCAAGAGGTTCTCCCGTTCAATTCTCAGCTAGTGTGCGGGGAGTGCCTTCTTTGTGGAGTCTACATGTCCTCCCCGTGGGTTGAGCGGTGTTCCGAAAGACATGCGTGAATGGGCGTGCCTTCGATGAAGGCTGGGCATTGAGCTGGCAACTCGGCACCGTGAAAATCTGCTGCCAATCATTAGCGGACCGGAGTTCCGCTGTGGCGACCCCTAACTGGGAAAAGCCTAAAGAAAACAACAACATAACATTTGTCTTACAGGAATTACTAGTCCACACCTATGTTGTACATCAGAGGTAATGCCATGATATTCTCATGTTCTGAGTGGATGACAGAATGACATTTGACTTCAGTTTATTTCCTTTTTTAATATTATTCCTTTTTTTGTCTTTTGTATACACAGTTTGTACAATGTTCTGTGTATATGCATGATGTGCCTTGAGGCACAAACAGTCATAACAAATATAGCAAACTTATAATAAAATAGGTGATGTGCTGTACATATTCCAATGGCACTGTATCACTGCTAGTATCCAGTGTTCTGATCTTAACTTTACTGTATAACAGATAACACAAAGTCATGTTCATACAACAAATGTGAAACAACAGTGCTAGGCAATGTTGGTCACCATTGCGCACTATGGCTCACCATGTTTACACAATGCAAAGCATCACACCACATTTTCAAATGGAGTAAGCATGTGAGAACTGCAATGGGTAGTAAACACTGGGATATATAAAGCAGTTGCTGTGTAAAACACATTCTTCATTAGTGTTCATTGTTCATCTGGCAGGTGTTCATGCAGAGAAAATGTGCTTCCGAGCACAGAGGTGTGGTATCCAGGAGTCCAAAGTGTTTGTTGTGTCCTGGTTACTGCAATGGGACTATTCCAGCACTCAACACAAATTTTAAGCCTGGAATAGTGTGTCCGGGACTCTCAGCAGTGCAACAGGTATTTCCCCACACTGTTGAACAATGTAGACTACATTTTCAGTACCTTAAGAGGAATAATGGGATAGTCTCGATCATTGGCTCGGGGAAGTTAAAGCTCTGGACACCCCACAAATGTATAAGCATCAGCTACATTAAGTAGCTGTAATGTTTAAAACCTGGATATAGTCATGACTGTAATTCATACTGGCATTCTGTTCTGTTGTGTTTTTTCCACAGCTACTAGTGAGCAAGCATCGAATGTTAGTGATCATGCCCAGCGCTTGGCAAGGATGCGAGAAGCATGTGGTATGTACGCATCATAAAACTGTAAAATACAACTGCAACATTTAAAAGATTAAACATATAAATATGTACATCACAAATTAGTCTGCATGTTCTCCCTGCGTTCATATGGGTTTCCTCCGGGTGCTCCGGTTTCCTCCCACGTTACAAAGACATGCATCTGGAGCATTTCTCCCCGGGCCTCCGTGGAAAATTGGCCTCGTTCCAAGTTGGACTTTCCTGGTTAACAAATGTTAAATAAATTCTGTAACATAAACTACTAAAGGCAGCTTATTTGGAATTTAATACAGTTAGATCACATTGAGCAAGAATATGAAGCAAGTATGCATGGCTTAGTCTGCATCAGACAGCAACAGTTTCATTTACTCAAATAAGAGGGAGCATGCATTAGTGAACTGTAAAATGACACTGCATGCATTAGTCTGTAGGACAAATTAGTGGTATAGTATTCTACATTAGTCAGAGGTTGTGGGTGCAGTTACCACACTTCCAGAATATATAATAGTAATACTTGTTCATCATTATTGCAATGTTATGTCAGACCTCTATAGCACTGGCATATATCTCCTGCTGTAATCTGTCGTCAGTATAATTTGGATATGCATATGTCTATTATATGCACACATCAGGGATTGCTGGCAGCAATCTGTACTATAATGTGCATCTGTTATGAGCTGGTTAGTCTTAGAAGTATTACATACATTTGTTAGGAGTTGGAAGTCTTAAAAGTAAAGCTAACAGCATTTACTGAAATAATTGTAGCAATTCATTGCATGTTACATATGAAGATAGTAATGTTATTCCTTTCTGTTTTCTCTCACCTCAATTCTTATCTCTTTTTTTTTGTTTGTTTTTATTTTCTTTCCACAGCACAGCAGGGTGGGCCAGTCCCACATGATCCTCCCACACCCAATCAAATGGCTACAGCACTGCTGTCCAGTCCATCTGGGATGCAATCTTGCAGCACCCCGCCAGCCGACCCTGCATTACTCGGTCCCTCAGGTAGTTCTGCCTCGCAGGATAGTCCAGTGGTTCCCTCCAGGAGCAGTGGCAGAGGTGGTGATTTTACCACCTGTCAAGAAATGCCATGGTTGCTGCATAAGATTGTATACCACAATGCTGGTGCACACCTGCGCTGGGTAGCGACACTGCTCTCCATCATTTTACTGAATAACACAAGGAAAGCCTGATATTGGGCACTGTAGCCATAGAATTCCACTGTCAACCAGCCTGATGTCCATGAGCACTGGATGTCCACACTCTCACCCCAACCATGTTGTTCACCCACCTCTTGTGTCCATCACCATCCCTGTGTCCTATCTTGTTTGTTTATTTTTATTAAAGCATTATTGTGGGATGGTGAGCATCTCATACCAACACACACAAATGATACAATACCTGTAATTGAACCCAGTACCACTGGGTCCAAAAACGGAATGTATGACTGAATTAACACATGAGTCACTTGAGTAGCAAGTATATTCTTGATTTTTCAGTATAAACTGTTATTTGGTATGTACTCAGAGATATATATACCTGTTACTTCACTATCTCTATTTTGGTAGGTGTTCATGCATTTAGCTCATTAATAATACATGATCAACTGGCATTTTTGGGTCCAGATGATACTGGGTTTGAAAACGGCTTTATATAATACCTTGAATTGCTTTATGGCATAACTGTTGCTGGGTTGGAATATGGGTATAGGTAGTACCTTTAGAAATGTTTATGAGTATCTGCAATAGACCTACATATTCTGCTGCACTTGATCATTGAGGCACATTGTTGGGCAATATGCATCATCGTGTGATAATGCTGTAAAGAAAAGAAATGTGAAAGATAGAAAAGTGGTGAAATGGGGAGCAAGCAGGGGAAAAACAAAGTGAAAGCATGGCAGGAATGTGTAGGAGGGTGGTAGGAAAGAACCCTAGCTATCCATTTCTTCAACAATACTAAATGATTATATAGGTCATGCCATGCAGTCAGTTAACTAGCAGGTATATTCTAGACAATCAGTGCCAATGTTTAATTGGTATTCTGTCTCACAAATAGACCTGTTACTTCACTGACTCTGTTGTGCTAGGTGTAGATAGTACCAGGTTAGAATACAGTGTTATGTAATATCTTGAAATGTATTTTTGCATAACTGTTGCCAGGTTGGAATGCGGGTGTAGGTAGTAGTTTTACAAGTGTATAAGGCAATGAAAAGTATGTTTACATATTTTGCTGCACTTGACTGTTGGGGACTGGTCAAATGACATTTACAGAAGTGAATTTAGATGACATTTATTTTTAAATGCCACCAGCCCCCCAGAGTTAAACGATCATGTTTCACTTATACCAATATTAAAAGATAGGGCAACTGTATTCTGAATTGTTAAAGTGTAATTAATACTACTTAGAACTGTATATGCATTTTTTCTTATTATATTAATGTTTTTAAATTAACCTGCTTGTCTTAATGGTAACAGGCAATTTTAATTGAATTATTGAATAATTTAACCAATTATCAATTAACTAAAGGATAAAAGCAACATTTTGGTTATGTATAAGTTTTGATAAAGTCCTGTAGTGTGGCAGACGAAAGCACTTAACTCAGTTTGTGGCTTGTTAATAAATTGGAGTATTTCATTAACCTGACTCTTCATTGGTATAAGGTCTGGTTCCACGAGGTGTGTTGGTTTATCTGTTTGGAGTTTCTCCTCAGAGATCGCTTTTGACTTGGTTTTGGTGCTTTTGGGGTGTTTTGGGAACCAACCTTGCCTTTATTGTGGCCTGACATAGTGGTAAATACATACCATTTGTCATGGATACCAATAATGTGAATAATGTTAACAATTTTATGCTGGCTTCACCAACTCAGGATTTGTCAGAATTTCCACTGAGAAATGACAAAGGAAATTTAACCCAGCTAATAAAATTAATGTCTTCACAGTACCAGCAGATGCAATCTACCTTGTAAAAACTATTATTCCCAACAGACTTTGCTGCTAGTGAGTCATCGCACCCTATGATGACTTCCGGTGGACTAAGATCCACAGGAAAAGCTTTTGCTGCAAGTCCGGGCTCTTCCAGTCCAACGTTAGTCAACAGCATTCCCTGTTGACAAGGGAGCTTGAAAAATCATAACAATTCCAACCGGACTACATGGTTCGAACAATGGATTAACAGGGATTTAAATTTTAATTGTGAGGAAGGACCTACACAATCAACAGACATCAACTCTCGTTTGCATACCTTTGAACTGAAAATGAATAAGGTGCATAGCCTCCAGATAGAAAATGCTTACTTAACTGAATGCATCTGAGTCCAAAGATAGTACCAGGTTAGAATACAGTGTTATGTAATATCTTGAAATATATTTTTGCATAACTGTTGCTAAGTTGGAATGCGGGAGTAGGTAGTAGTTTTACAAGTGTATAAGGCAAATGTTTACATATTTTGCTGTACCTGACTGTTATTGCAAATTGGTGTGCGATGTGCACCATTGCATAATAATCTTTTAAAGAAAAGAAATGGAAGAGACAGGAAAGTGGTGAAACTGGGAATAAGCAGGGGAGAAACAAAGTGAAAGCAGAGAAGGAATGTGCAGGAGGGAATTAGGAAAGAACCATAGCTATCCATTTCTTTAACAGTAATAAATGATTATCTGTGAAGAATATTAGCTGAATTTGCAGAGTCACCTCCAGAGAGATGGGTGACCACAACCCAATAATGTTGTATAACCAATTAAACCAAATCAAGTGTGTCCAAATGACGTGTGCAAAATGTAGAGCTATGTATGGGATGAAAATGTTTTGGTGGGATAGGTGCCTTTTTTCTTTTCTATGGAGAGAGAGTAATGTTGGAGAAGGTGCAAATGAATGTCTGGGTCAGATAAGTTTGGTAGATGAGGAAGCATTTGCAGGTAGACAAGACAAACAAGACAAGACACAGGGATGGTGATGGACACAAAATATGGGTGAACAACACGGTTGGGGTGGGAGTGTGGACATCCAGTGCTCATGGAGGTCAGGCTAGTTGACAGTGGGAATCTGGTCCTCACCCACTTGAATGTCATCACTGTCATCTTACTGAGCCAATGGCTACAGTGTTCAACATCTGAGTGTCCAAGTTCTACTGTGGGCAAGGATGGATAGCAGGTACCCCATCTGGTGCAGGTGTGCACCAACAGTGCTGTGGACAATTCTATGCACCATTCTTGGCAGTTCAGAAAGGGTGATATCACCACCTCCACCAATGCTCCTGGAGGGAACAACTGGTCTTACATCCAGGGCAGAACTATCTGAGGGCCCAGGTAGTGCTGAGACAGCAGAAGGGGTGCTGCCAGGTCGTGTCCTAGACATGCCGGGCTGCATTGCTGTAGCCGATGGAGTGGGATCAAGTGGATCACATGGGACAGGCCCCATTAATAACCAGGCAACCAATGTTCCCTTCTTCTCTCCGTTCCATACCTTTATATTCCCAAAACTTCTACTGCTATGCTGTGAAAAGAAAAGTAAAGCAAAAAAAAAAGCAAATAAGGGCTGGGGTTAGAGAAAACAGAAAGGAATACCATTACTATCTTCATATGTAACATACAATGAATTGCTACAATTATTTCCGTAAATGCCGTTACCTTTACTTTTAAGAATGCCAACTCTTAACAAATTATATAATACTTCTAAGACTAAAGGACTCATAACAAATGCACACCATAGTACAGATTGCTGTAAGCAATCCCTGATGTATGCCATACCTCTCAACCTGTTAGAAGAAGAGATCTGGACAAAGACATAAATAAGAGTGGGACTAAGGCCCAAAAACAGGGGCAATTTTTAATTATTGCTCTTACAAACCTAGAAAGATGACAGAATAACAGGTTTTATCTGAACATGACTTCTCCGAATGTTATGAAAACAGACCCCGAAATGTTTGTCATTTTTTCTAACTTCAATCTTTAATGATTTGCTAGACATTTTCCAGAAAACCAAAATTGTTTGAAAAATGGCACAAATGTATGAGGCAAAAATATGGACATTCTGTGAAAATCTCTGCAGTTGACAGATACGATGTGTGCATATACTAGACATATGCATGTCCACATTATACTGATCCACAGAACAAGACCTGAGGTAAACCAAGAAGTAAACCCAACGAGCTGCACCAAAAGTTGTAAAATTTAATGAATGAAGCACTTTTCGTCTGCACAGTATGCAGACTTCTTCAGATATACCATTAAAATCTTTTACCACACTTATAACAGTGGATTCAGGTATATTCAATTACCCAATTAAACAAGACAATCAATTAAACAGTCAAGTATCCTAGGATACAACAATCATTTAAGATGCAACAACTCCACCTTCTTAAAAAAGTGAGGGTAAAATTTAAACTCCCACTTCCAAGCATAAATAATAACAACATGTAATTTTATAACTTACTTCATGTTAAATATATGCTCAATGAGTCTCACAAAAGCTGTTATTCTACACTCTATCGCAAGTTAAAGAACAAAAATAAATGTAAATAAAAATATAAATGTATAAATAATGAATTGTAAGTTCTAAGTTGTAAATAAGAACTTACATATCTACTAACAATGTCTAATATAATGCCAATGACATTAATTTTGCTGTTATTAAATGCACAGCAGGTTCATCTCTGCAAACTTTTAAGTTTAAGAATGTTACTTATTGAACATGATTCATTTAAACCTGGGGATATATAAGTATTTAACCTAATCTGCCATTTAAGTTCTAACTCTTCTAACAACAATGGTGATGAGGCACCCCTTTTATTTTCATGTATTTGATTGATAACCAAGAACTTAAAACTATGTTCCATATAGTGGGAAATATGCTTGGCGAGTGCGTTATCCTGTTTTCTGTTGTTTATAGCATACTGGTGTTCATAAATTCTGTACCGCAGTCTCCGCTCCGTCTTTCCCACATAAAACGCGGGGCATCCTTGGCACTTAGCCAAATATACAACCATTTTTGAGTTACAGTTAGATCTACATCTAAGTTTGTATTCAATACTTTGCACTACAAACCTGTTATTCTCTACTATGTATCTGCACTGGTTGCAGTTTTGACATTTAAACATTCCCAGTGTTTTCGAATGGGTGACACGGGGTTGTTCTAAAAGCGATTTCAAATTTTTACCTTTCCTAAATGTTACATTAGGATGGTCACCCATTTTAGTATAAAACATGGGGTTACTTTTAAATAAACCCCAGTTTTTACAAATGATGTCAATGCAATTATAACTATGCATATTATATGTCAAAATAAGCCTCGGTCCTGAATTTTTTTGAATTTTTTGGTGTACTTGGTAGGCATGCCAATCCGTCCGTCTTTGTGGCATCTGTGTTAGTTGTTCATCCTGGCTGTGTTAATTTAATGTTCAGTATAGGTTTATATACAGCATTCAACCTTTTGTTCTTCACTTCATTGATTAAATCATCTATTAAGTTGGTAGGATAACCTCTATGCATAAACATACTCTTTAATAATTTACACTCATCATGAAAATCTTCTTCCTGGCTCACAATACAAGCCACTCTAACTAACTGTCCTTTAATTACTGACCGTTTTTGGTAGTTAGGGTGACAGCTTGTAAAATGTAAAA
Organism: Protopterus annectens; assembly: GCF_019279795.1. Lineage (NCBI taxonomy): Eukaryota > Metazoa > Chordata > Ceratodontiformes > Protopteridae > Protopterus > Protopterus annectens. The sequence continues at coordinate 1,834,326,889 of NC_056737.1, read as the reverse complement.
AACAGAGTATGTATTTTTCCTATGAACACTAGCCACATAACTTTTCATCTCATTGTTATTAGCCAACCAGATGTCAATGTAGGCTATAGCTTCATTACTATAAGTAGAAGTAAAACATAGAAAATGAGTAGAGGCATTAAATGAATCCAATAACATTTTGCTGTTCATGGCGTCACCTTTAAGCAAGATAAAGATATCATCTAAATAACGTCTGTAGAACACAATATGGTACATAAGGGTGGGATTTGAGAAAACATACTATTTTTCCCAGTGGGCCATTACCAAATTGGCTATACTGGCCCCACAAGGGGAACCCATGGTGACACCAACCTTCTGTAAATAGAAGATGTTAAGTTGTCAATCTCGCCTTCATTCTTGCTGGATGGGTTCGGAGCCGATCCTCGGCTCCGACTCGGCCAATACTAAAGCTCGAGAGCTATTTCCACCGGCTTGAGGCACCCCTATATCCCACAATGCTAGGCAATAAATACCCAGATCTCGTTTGCCGCTTTAGCTACAAGGTGCTTGTTTCTACCGGCTCTGCAGGTTAGTGACTTTTTATAGTTGTAAAACTTCAAAACCCCTTATTTTTTTCTTAGAATAGTTTCCTTTACAGTTTATTAGTTAACTATCCCTAGTCTCCTTCGGGTTCCCCTAATTGTTTTTCCCGTTTATCCCCTGTTAATTTTCTTAGGCCTTCGGGCCCTCCTCCCTTCCCCTTAGTCATACTTATTGTGGGAGTGGTTGGATTATTTTCCCCTTTCTTAACAGGTGTGTCTGTGTGTGTGTCTGTGTTTCACAGTTTTTGTTTGGGATGTCTAAAGACTCTAAGGTCTCAGGCTTTAAGAAGTGTGACTCGTGCTGTCAGAAAATGTCTCTGACAGACGGTCACACTTCTTGTGTATATTGCCTGGGACCTTTGCACCTGCAGGACTCTTGTTCTGTCTGCCACGCTTTCAGTCCAAGAGTCCTGCAGGAACGCAAAAATAAATTGATACTGCAAGGCTTATTAAGGCCTGAAGGCTCCCTGACCCAGACCATGTCAGGAAAACCTTCCAAGCCTTCCAAGGCGTCGGCTCCAGCTTCTGAGCTGTCCGCTGGTGGCTCTAAGGCTTCTTCGACATCGACTCTGTCTGGAGCCGATGTCTCTAAGACTAAAACGGTTACCTCGGCTCTGGCTGGAGCCGAGAGGTCCGAGACTCAGACGGCTCCGATAGTTTTGTCGGAGCCATCTACTAGAAAGAGGTCTAGATCCCCATCCATTGGCTCTATCCACTTGGCCCCGGGATCTCCACTATTATCAGAGAGGAGCCATAGATCCCACTCCTCTCGGTCCTCCAGACTGTCCGACCATGATTTAGAGAGGGTGGTGAGTAGACTTCTCAAGTCCCAGGCACTAGCCCAAATACTGCATAGCCCTACCCAACGGTCAGTGGCTATACCCATCCCTTCCTCAGTTCCTCCTCCGATTCCCATGAGTTTGGAGCCGGAGCTTCTCGGAGCCGTGACTGTCGGTGCGTCGGAGCCGATATTTCCACTTTTGGCTCCGTCATCAGCTCCGATCTCCTCCTTGGAGGGATCTGGGTGCCGGGCTTCCCTCATCGGCTTCGAGGGGACGAGTGGCATCAGAGCCCGTTCTCCCTCTCAGAGCCTCGGCGCTGGTGAGCTCAGCCCCGACATTGGCCTCGAAGCCGTCCCTTTCGGTGCCGGGAGGAGTCCTCGTCTCTTTGGAGTGGGGATCTTTGGCCCCGCCTGATCGGGGAGCCTTCGAGGTCATGCGGAGCGTGCTAGACCCGGTGTCTGCTCCACGGTCGGCACCCTCAGCTCCTCCCTCTACAGTGCCTGCAATGGTCTCTACCCACCCTCTCATCCCAGACCATAGAGAGCCAACATCTCAAGTTTCCCCACTGGGAATATCCTCCTCTTCCGAGGCTTCTCCTGATCCTTCAGGGGAACCCCCTTGGAAGAAACAATGCAAGAGGAAGCATATTGACTCCCCTGAGTCTATCACCTCGGATACCGACTTGGATGAGTCTGAAGGGTCCCCACGGTCCTCCTCTGAGGATATCTCCTTTTCAGACATCCTTGAGATCCTTAAACAGAGGAGGAACTGGTCCATCCTTAACCCTTCAGAGGACGAGTCAGTCTACCTTGAGGCTTTTGGCTCTCGCCCTTCCACCTCCTGGGTATCTCCTCCCTTTGACTCCCTCATGGAAGTGGTGGCAAGGAAGGTGTGGACAGCCCCTGATACGGTGGAACCTACCCCACGAAGGCCGTCCAAGTTTATTACAGCTCCTAAGGACAAAGAATTCTTATCCAAGGGCGTCTCTGTTGATGCTATGGTGGTGGCCGCAGCCACTAAGAAGGAATTAGCGGATCCTTCAGTACCTATCCATCCTCCTAATAAGGAATCTAGGACTATGGATAGGTACAGTAAGCAGATGTTCTCCTCAGTGACCTTTGCTATGCGTTCGCTGAACTACTTGTGTCACTTCACATGTCTTCAGAGAGATATGATCAAGGAAATGGGTGATGCTTTGCAGGATCCAACAAGTGAGGGGTTTCGAGACAAAATGAACTCATAGGGCGGAACCAAGTCTTATCCCTTATGTCGAGAGGCACTCAGACTTTGGCAGTGGGCGATCTCATCTCAGCGGTTTCTGATAGCAACGCACATCCCCAGGAAGTCCAACGTGATAGCAGACAAGTTAAGCAGGGCCATACTCATACCACATGAGTTGTCTCTCAAACAGTCAGTGCTGGAAGAAATTTTTCAGAAATGGGGCCGACCTTGCTGCGATCTTTTTGCTACTCCCCAAAACAGCAAGTGTCACGATTTCTTCACCCTCTTTCCCCTACCAGGTCAACCCGCCAGGGACACTCTAGTCCATGATTGGCCCCGGGGACTTCTGTATGCCTTTCCCCCCTTTCCACTGATCTCTCAAGTAATTCAGAAAGCTACCGCATTGAGAGTTGACATGATCCTCATTGCCCCTTACTGGCCTCGTCAGATATGGTTTCCGTTCCTTCACTGGTTTCTATTGGAGCAGCTTTGGCATCTGGATCCAGTGCCAGATCTTTTGACCCATCAATCGGGTCAGCTGCACCACTCCCTCCCATCTCTCAACCTCACAGCTTGGTTGCTCCACTTCCTACCCTAGCCAGGCTTCCTTTAATTTCCCATTCAGTCCGTAACATACTTATAGCTTCCCACAAGTCTTCTACAAGAAGGATTTACAATAGCAAGTGGAAACGTTTTTCCTTCTTTGCAGCAACTAATAACATAGACCCTTTCACTGCACCTATCTAGTCTATACTAGACTTCCTGGCAGAACTTTTTCACTCAGGTTCTTCTTCGTCTACTATTAGAGTACAATTGGCGGCTATATTTAATTTCCATGTAGGCTTTTCAGACCCCAGCATCATGTCCCATAAACTTTGCAAAGCTTTCTAAAAGGTATATTTTTGCTCAAGCCCCCAATTAGAGACCCCCCACCTCAGTGGGACTTAAATTTGGTTCTAGCCTCCTTGATTCTCCCCCCCTTTGTACTGGCCGCTTCCTGCTCTCTGAAATTGCTTTCATGGAAAACCCTTTTTCTAGTAGCCATAACATCTGCTAGACGGGTATCTGAACTTCATGCTCTTTGCAGTTGTCCTCCTCTTTGTATACTTTATCATCTTTCTAATCTTCTTCCTCTTCTTTCGGCTGCTCCCGTTAGGGGTCGCCCCAGCAGATCAACTGTTTCCATTTCTTCCTGTCCTCTGCATCTTGCTCTGTCACACCAACCGCCTGCATGTCCTCTCTCACCACATCCATAAACCTTATCTTAGGCCTTCCTCTTTTCCTGTTACCTGGCAGCTTCATCCTTAGCATCTTTTTCCCAATATATTCTGCATCCCTCCTCAGCACATTTCCAGACCAACGTAATCTTGCCTCTCTGGCTTTGTCTTCAAACCTTCCAACCTGGGCTGACCCTCTAATATACTTATTCCTAATCCTGTCCATCCTCGTCACACCCAGTGCAAATCTTAACATCTTCAACTCTGCCACGTCATGGATATCATTATTGCTTTCTGGAGTGCCTCCAGTTTAATCTCACTTGCAAAACAATCAACAAATTATTAGTATGGCCAAATAATTTTTCTTCAGTTCATAAGATGAGAACTGTTATTTGCTTCCACCTATGCCTAATACTGCAGCTTTTTAACAAGCATCGTACACAATTTCAAAATTAAAAGATATATTATTTTAATGTCTTGGACCTGTGTGTGTGTGTGGAGCTGTGTGTTCTGCTTTTGTCACTTGGTAACATGTTAAATATCACTAAGCAGAATATTAGCTATGCATGCTACATACCTTTCACAAGTCAACAAAACATTTCACTTTATCATAATAGTGGTCATCAATATAAAGCAAATCCACCTGACAGGATTTAAACCCATGCATAACTCAGTCACAGTCTGACAAACAGAGCGTCATTTATTCAGGTATGTCATTGCAACTCACAGAGGAAAAAGTGTCCAAAGATGATCCTTGTAAAGGACTGCCATTAAAGGGTGGAAACAATATTGTACAAAATCCCACTTTCAGTTGATTAGAAGCATGCACTCAGTGCAATTAAATGAAAAATTCCTATCATTAATACATTGAACCTTGCCATCTGTTACAGAGAACATAATCCTCTTACATGTTAAGTTTGTGTTGTTTTGAATGCTAGATTTGTTTACTGACCTGCAAGGATTCTAAAGTTTGGTGTGCGACTAATGGTAAATTCTTAGAGAATGCTTGGGCATTTTCTTCAATTTTTGTTATATGATAATAACTAGCCTTAAAACCAAAGGGTAAAAAGTTCACACAGACCAACCATTCAGTAAATTGCACTTAAATAGGCTCAGAACTGGAAGTTTGTTCCAGAGTAAAAGTAACCTCTGTGAGGCATATCTGTCTCTCCAGCAAGTCCTGTTGATGTCACATACTAGGTTGAGTTCCGTAGAGCAAGTGCATCTTATACCATTTGATTTACGAATGTGTAGCACTTCCATTAGAGCAGGATCTGAGACTGCTTTATATGCAAGGCACATGTCACCTCTGAGTAGTAGGTAAGACACAGAGTTTAGTGATAGTGATTTCAGTCTGTCAATGTGTGACATATGCTAAAGACCCTGAATTTTGATTGTAAGAAACCTTTGAGGTATTTCCAGTTGCTGTAGGTGTCTGTAAAGATACATACATACCAAAGGAAGCATTGTACTCTATTACTGGCGTGACAAGTGAGGAGTAGGGGGGGTTATAACCTCTTTTGTTCTGGATGCAGTGTCTTTACTTATGAGCTGGGTGACGTAGAAAGCCTTTCTTACCATTGTGAAGATGTGGTGGTCAAAGGAAAGGTTGCTGTCAACCTGTTTGCCCAAATCTCTCACCACTGATTGAGTGCTTAGGGTGTTGTTATTAATGTGGTAATCTGCAGGGACATCGCCCTTACTGAACAGGATGATAATGCATGTTTTGCTTTGAGGTTTAGCCCATGACTTTGGCACCAGTCATTTGTCTGTGTAAGTCCCTGTTGTAGGATGTTGACATCGTTTGGGGACTCGATGACGGCACCCAGTCTGCAATCATCGGCAAATTTTGTCAACCATAAGACTTTTATTTTAGCCTGTACATTTGAGAAGTACATTCCAGACAATAGGGGCCCCAACACTGACCCCTGTGGAATGCTACTGGTTATGGATTTACTGGTAGAGGTAGACTCACCTGTTTTGACTGTGTACCTTCTATCGGAGAGCCAGTTTGCAACCCACCTGACAATATACAGGTTGATCTCCAGCTGGGTGAGTTTATCAATGAAGCCTGAGTGGTAAATAGTGTGTAGGCATGGATTTGCCTTCTTCCAGGGCTTTAGTTACTGTCTCAAATACGTCCACCAAGTTCAATAAGCAGGATCTGCCTTAATGAAGCCAAACTGGGTCAGGGCAAGCATTTGGAGGTTTCCTATATCTTTGTTGATAAGGTCCATGGTCAGTTATTCTTTCCATAGCCTTGCAGATTATGCTGGTCAGGCTTATGGGTCTATAGTTCTCAGGAGTGGAGGTGCCTCCTTTATGTAACAGGATGATAGTTGCTGCTTTCCATTCAGCAGCTGCAAAACCAGTGCTTAGGCTATGGTTAAAAACAGTACCCAGTGGTGCAGCTAGTTCCTGTTTTAATCCATTTTGAACACAGCCTGGGATATTATCAGTTTCCACAGAGGCTGTGCTTTTGGCTTTAGAAAGATCATTTATGACCTGCTCCTTGGAAATACTAGGTGGAGGAGAGGTGGTAGGTATGCTTTGGGGGCATACCTCTCAACCTGGAAACATTAAAAATCTGGACAAGGCCCATGAAAAATAGGTACAAATCTGTACACTGATTAACATCTAATTTGCATACATAATTATGTAACCCCACCCACTCCAATAGAATTGTGGGATACCAACTTTTGAACGCAAATTGAAGAACAGACAACCAAAACATGGCACCAGACCAGAGTCCCCCTGCAGCCATTCCAGTGTCCTGTTACCTGGCTATTTTGCCCCATTTACCATAAACACTAATGTATGCATACTGCTTTACTTCTACAATGATTTGAATTTTACTTTTACATTTAACAGCACAACAATGCAGAAACACTAAGAGACATCATCTGGTAAACAAAGCAATACTGTCTCACAATGAAAATAGGCTTGACATTAAACTTTGCCCTTGAAACTCACATTCATTGAAACAGCATTGAAACTCACACCACATCCAAAGAAAATGCATCTGGCCAGTGGTGGATAAAGACTACCTTTGGGCTGTTTTCAAATCATTGGCCCCTTGTACACAAAACAAGAAACATACATGTGTTCTTTTCTTTATACACCCTCCTGACTTTATTAAATTATATTCCTTCCTTGTATAATACAACACACTCTTTGTCCATATTTTAAAATATTTAATTAATTAGGCTATATAATATCATCATACTGCTTTTCCCTGACCAAATGTTATGCTGATGTCTAGAGAGCATTGTAATTATATGATGTTTTCAAATATTTTCCCTGTAGCTGCTAAAATTGTTGGCTGGTCTAAAGTCATTGGCATTGGCCAGTTTGGTGATTTTAAGGTCTGCTATTATTATATATAATGGCTTGCTTCCAGACAGTAGTCAAGGATTTGCTAGTGAAACAGAGATTACAAAAATGACTAACAAGGTGAACTCAATATAATCTGCTGAGCCAGGGATGTAAACTGTCACCTCCATTTAGGACATCCCTTGAGATTTGTTCTAAAAGCATTTCAATTTATTTTGTATTCTTGTAGTGAAGTAAAAGGGGTGCATAGGAAGGTGGTCTGAACTTTTTGGAATAGAGTGTTTAGTTGATGCAGGGTGTTTGGGACTGTTGTAGGGTTTCACTGGAAAGATCTTGTGGAAGATTCATCTCCTGTGGAGCAATTTATAGTACCATTTTTAATACATTCACTATTTTATTACATAAGGGCACAGCCAAGATTTTTTTTGGAACTGTGCAACAATTTTATTTTTTTGATTGCAACAATAAAATATTCAGAATATTCAAAACGTGTCACCATACAACCATGTACAAATCAAACTCTTAGGTTACAGCCATGACTATTTAACAGTTATAATTTAGCATTTACTAATACAATACTCACTATTATGTGCTTTGATACTAAGGAAAATACAGGTAGGTTTTACAGGTTAGTTTGAGGACTTCACCAAGAAACTGGTCACTCCCTAGAAAATCCTGACATGTGAAGAACAGTATGGCACACACACACACACACACACACACACACACACACACACACACACACACACACACACGCACGCACACGCACACGCACACACACACACACACACACACACACACACACACACACACACACACACACACACACACACCTGCTCCTTGCTTGAGAGTGTATAAGAAAGTAGAGCTGTGCTCAATTTCCCCTGTTCAGAAGCAGTTCAGTGCTTCACTCCATTCAGGCAACACACACACACACACACACACACACACACACACACACACACACACACACACACACACACACACACACACACACACACACACCTCCATGCTCGAGAGTGTATAAGAAAGCAGAGCGCTGCTCAATTTCCCCTGTTCAGAAACAATTCAGCGCTTCACTCTATTCAAACAAGACCGTGCTTCCACCTTGTTCAGCAAAACAATAATCAAATCTCTCTGGGCCCTAACTAGGTGCCTAGGTTGCCTTGTCCTGGATCTAGCCCTGCTTTCTGCATTAGTTAGTTTCCCCTTCCTTCTCCCACCATTCTCCCAGGATTGTTCTAACAGTCATATTTCTTATTACTTACTTTTCCCAGAGCACCCCCCCCAGTAAATTCTGTCTATTTCTTCTGCCCAGTGTGTAATTTTACAGTCTTGAGCTGTACCACAATCGATGGTGTTCATAGTCGTTGCCCTTAGGAGTAGTGAGAATTTATGCTGGCTGGTAACCTTACCCTGAGTAGTGCTCCATTCCCCGGCCCAGCTCCCGTTCTGGTCCTTTCCTCATGTTGCTGGGCTCGCTGCTGCCATTAATCCCTTCATCATGTTGCTGCTGTCCAGTCCATCACTGTGGGCTCGCTGCTGCCATTAATCCCGAGTCCCACCTCCGCCATTAATCCCGGCTCATTAGTCCCGCACAGTGGGCTCACTGCTGCCATTAATCCTGGTGGGCTCCTGTTCCCCATGCTGTTGCATTAATCCCGCCATTAACTTAACCGCCGGAAATGATGATGTTAACAGCCAGCCAGCCGGAAATGATGATGCGAGCTCCTTGAGCTCAATTCCTACTGGCTGGTAGCCTGACGGCGCTGACGTCATTGCGCACGTGATGACGTCAGCTCCGACAGGGGGATATTTTAAAAAATTTAGAAAACAAAAAGAAAAAAATTGGAAATGAAGGGGTGCCACTCGGGAATCATGGCACCCCTTCATTTGGACCCCAAAACTCGGTAAAAAATGCGTAATTCAGAACGGTTGGGAGGTCTGTTTGGGGGATATGTGGCAGGGACGGGGGGTGGGTCACTGAACCTGTCAGCTAGCAGGTTGGTTATTTCTGTGGGTTCAGTATATGTAGTGCCATTAACAACTAGTTCTGTGCAGATCTGGGTTTTTTCTTTAAGGTTTCTGACATAGCTAAAGAAGTCATTATGGTTTTCCTTAGCGAAGGAAGCTAATTTGGATTTATAGTTAGTTTTAGAATGCCTTATGAGGTGTCTAATTTGCTTGTTTAAGCCAAGGATGAAATGCTTCCAATTCAGAGACCATTCCTTCCTGCTCTTGGACAGCAATTTCTTTCTCTCATTGTATAACCTGTTAATGGCAGATGTCCCCCAGACAGGCTTGTTCTTTCTTGAGGATCATATTTTGGTCCTATCAGATATGTCTGCATCAATACATTTCTACAGATCACATGAACAAAGGTCCCAAACAGTGAACAGTCCACCAGAAATCCCCACATTTGTATAGATGTTTATACAAGGCATTGGTGTAAATCCCAGTATAGGTGTCCTTGCCATCAGTGAGGACATGGGCTATGAAGCTGTTAATGCCATCATGTAATAGGTTGTAATTGGCTATGGAGAAATTTTTAGTCTAGTTGCTGCTAATGAGGGGTCAGATGTTATTGTTACTTCAAATGAGAATGATTTATGATCAGACCTCACTAGGGAGGGCCGCACACATGGGGTGGTGTAACAATCATCCATTAGTGACCACCAGATCCAGAATGCTTGGGCTCCTTGTGGGGGTGTCATCCAACTGATCCAGGGCATTGAAGCTGATGAAGTCCAAGAACCTTTGGGCAAGTGTGTTAGTACATGTATAATTTAACCAATTTATGGATGGGTAGTTAAAGAAACCTGAAACCAGGGTGTTTGGTTGTATCTCGAGCGATTCAAGTAGATCTAAGTATACAGTGTGTATCCTGGTTCATGGAGGGGGGGTCTTATAATTGGCAATAACTTGGACAGGAGTCTTACCTACAGTCAATTGGACCTGGATTAGTTCAAGGGAATCATTTTGTTTAACCAGTCTATAGGTGTATTTATCTTTGATGAATATTGATACTCCACCTCCTTTCTTTCTCGCGCTTTCAGTTTGTGGTCTGAATGTGTGGAAAGCGTTATAACCTGGTATGGCCAGGGTGCTTTCTATGGCCTTAAACCAAGTCTCTGTGACTGCACAGATGTTAGCATTTTCTAAGGTGAGGGATGCTTCCAGTGAGTGCAGTTTTAGTTTTAGACTCCTAGTGTTTAGCAGCATAACCTTGAGGTTGTTTTTTGAAGATATTTTTATGTTAAGAATTTTGTTGTGACATTGCCAGAAAAAGACACTATGGGGGAGGCAACAGCCTTAGCCAGTAACCAAAATCCCAGAGGTGACAGATGAAGACCATCTCTGGCAAAGCAGCGCGGTCTATCTACCATGTCATCCCAGGATGACAGGTACTGGATCCTCTTAGAATGACACCAGAAACTAAGTCAATTGTCGAAATCAATCATTTTTTGATTATATCTTAGGTGAAGGTAGTATGCTGCTCAAGGCTATGGATATACCTGCCTGAGACACACATTTAGAGAGCTTAGTCACATCTCTCTTCATGTAGTTCAGTGAGGTACATCTCAAGTCATTCACACCAACATGAACTATGATGGAGTCATAATGGTAGTCATTGTGGAGAGACTTTTTGTGTGTGTGTGATCTGGCAGATCCTGGCACACAACAGACAGCTGACCGTAACCTTCTCATTGTCCAGCCTGGTGAGTGGGACATCTTTGTGTCTCACTATGGAGTCACCTATGACCAAAACATTTGGTTTAAATGTGCTTTGTCTTAGGGGTTTGTTAAGTGAGACACTTGTGCTTGTGGTTTTATGAGTATTGAGTGCTGTTGGTACTGTGTTAGGTGTTGCAATTTCTGGAGAGTACCTCCACTTATGATGATTTATATGTTGAGAGTGTGGTTTGTGCAGGAGGTGTAGTATGCAGGCTGAAAACCTGTTCAATGTCACTGTTCTGTGAATGAGTGAACAAGGATTCCAAATTCTTAGTGTAGATGCATCTCTCACAAATTGAACTTGAGTGGTTTAGGACTAGTGGGTTGTCAGTGTACATGAGGCAATTGCTACACTGTCTCAGAATACCCACGTCAATCAGGCTGGCAGGAGAAATGGAGGACAACTGACCATCTATAATGCTAGGTATAAATTTGCTTACTTTAGTCAGGAACAATGTGGTTTAAGTGTGGGCTTAATGCTGGGGCTATACTACTGGGGCTGTCAAAGGGTACAAGACTATTAGGGATTAGGAGATTTCAGTTAAAGTGACAAATTATTTATTTATTTATTATTTATTTGGTTTTGTTAACCAGGAAAGTCCACTGGGCTGAAATGAGCCCATTTTCACTGGAGGCCTAGGGAGAAAAGCTCCAAAAAAAAAAACAATGTACATTATTAAGAAATTAATTAGAGAGTTAATAGCATTTAACAATATACAAGAGTAATAACAGCATTTAACAATATACAACAGAATAATATAGGAGTCAGAAGTGACACAGTAACATAGGCAATGTATAGCAACATTTTGTGGAAGACTCGGGTGCTTGGCAGGTATTCAATAGATCAGACAGATGATAATCTGCACTTACATAATTTTTACACACCATGTGAGACAGGGTGAGGCACACTGTGCTGTGATTAAGGGTGAGTGCACAATAGGGAGAGTGAAGAAGAGTGTAACTATCTGAGAGATGAGTTAGGTTAGTAATCAGGTGACTGAGGAATTGGGGATGGTGCAAGGACATAGCCGATGAGAGGAGAGATGTTGGTAGAGTAATTTTTTGAATGACGGTGCATTATTTATAGTCCGTAGAGAAGGTGGAAGGGCATTCCAGAGTTTAGCTACAGTGAAAGAGTAAAGGTATTGGCCTCTACAGGGAGTTTAGGTCTCTTAACTTGGATAAGTGATTGATTTTCAGATCTTAGCAAACGGTTTAGTTGATAAAGAGTCAGAAGTGAAGGCAGGGCTGGGCATTTGGAGGAATTATAGATGAATTTGTGTGCTGTTGCTAGTTGTATGTAAGTTAGGTGTTGTGGGAGTTCTAGCCAGTTCAGGGATTTTAATGAGTGACAGTGGTGGTTGGAATATTTTGCTCTAGTAATGAATTTAGCAATTTTGTCACAGCAGCTCTCCATTTTATTTTTTAATGACGATTGGATGTTTGCCAGAATGGGGGCACCATAGAGGAGAGAAGGTAGGAGAAAAGTTTGGGCAAGTATTTTTCTAGTAGACTAGTTTAAAAAGTGTTTATGTCGGTAGAGGGTACCAAGTTTTTAGTGTGTTTTTTTGATGATGTTGTGGATGTGTTGGTCAAAGGTTAAGTTGTCATCTAAGGTTATGCCAAGTAACTTAGTTTGGGAAACTAACTCTAAGGCAGTCTTGTTGGAGAAGAAAATGATGAAATCAGATTTATTAATGGTGGTACTTTTTTGGGGCGTAAAGAGCAAGAGTTTTGTTTTATTTGGGTTGAGGGCAAGGTGATTATTTGTCATCCAGGTTTCGGTAATAAAGAAAGCATTCTGGGTGATGGTCAGAAGTTCGGTTTCAGAGTTACCAGAGCAGATAATAGTAGAATCGTCCACGTATTGAACTACAGATACATGAGTGAGAGTGGAGTGAAAGTCATTAATAAAAATACTGAACAGGAGGGGGCCTAAGATGGATCCTTGGAGAACTCCGGTAGAAGTAATGAGAAAAGGAGAGAAAGAGTGCAACCATTTGGTGGATTGGTGTCTGTTTGTGAGGTAACTGGTAAACCAGTTAAGGACAAGTGTGGACAAGCCAAGGTGTGAGAGCTTAGAAAGGAGATGGTGTTGAAAGCTTTAGAGAGATCAAGAAAGTGTGCGGAGACAAGTTTACCATCATTGTGGCTGTGGTTAACAGTGTCTAGGAAGGATAGGAGAGAAATTGTAGTACTATGGCCAGGGTGGAATCCATGCTGAGTTGTGGAAAGTAGTTGGTTTTGGGATAGGTAATCCATGAATTGAATTTGAATATATTTTTCCATTGTTTTAGAAATAGGAAATAGAATGGCTATAGGGCGGAAATTTGAGATGTCTGAATTATTACCACCTTTATGTAAGGGTATGATATAAGCTTTCTTCCAAATGGATGGCACACAGGCTTCTTGGATAGATCTATTTATGAGAATGCTTATGGGGTAGCTGATGGATTTGGCGGACATTTGAAGGTATTCTGGGGGTAAACTGTCTGGAGCGGTGCTACGGGGTTTGAGTTTTAGCAGGAGTTTAGAAATAGTGGAAGTGGGAACGTGAGAGAAGGAGAAAGACTGGTGGGAAGGCTTTTTTAGGATATGGTTTGTAGAAGTGGGGTTGCTGTTGTGAGTAGCTGTGGAAAGGTGGAAATAAGTTTGGATATAGTGTCTATGAAGTAGGAATTGAAAAGGGTAGCTAGTTCAGCAGGGGTTTTGTCAGGGTTTGGGCAGGGATTGCTTTTGGTGCCAGGGTTTAATAGAGTGGAGACTGAATTCCAGAACTGTTTTGGGTTATAGTTGTGTTTGCTTTGGAGATGGAAGTAGTACTGCTTTTTATCATTAATAACTAGATGCTTTACTTGATTGCGGAGTTGTTTTAAAAGCTGGAGATCTATGGGGTTTTTACTATTATGCCATTTTTTCCATGCTCGGTCTCTGGTATCAAGTTTTTTTGTGTCTCTAGAAAGCCAAATTGTGTGATTTGCTTGGATTCTTTTATTCCGGAGGGGAGCCATTCTATTGAGTATACTGAGGAAAGCTGAATTGAAAATTTCAACTGCTTCATCTAGAGGCCAATACTTTAGAATGCTCCAATTGATTTTGCTTAATGTTTCATTGAAGCTTATGGGGTTGAAGTTAGTTAGCCATCTAGAGGGTCTGTACTGGTGCTCGTGTAAGGTTGAGGAGATGGCACATGTTATATAGGCAGGCAGATGGTAACTGATATTGCAGGGTAGAGTTCCTGCAGATGTAATTTTGCTGTGATCGGACACTAAGACCCAGTCAAGTAAGGTGCCTTTGTTAGTGTTATTGCTAGGCCTGGTTATGGTAATAATGATCTGAGTGAAGTTATAGAGGTTGATGGAAGCATTTGGAGAAGGATTTGTATGGTCTAGCCAATTTAGGTTGACATCCATTAGAATTATAGTTTCACTGTGGATATTATTTGAGGTTCAGACTAATATTTCTTCTAAGACAGAAATATTGTTGCCTGGTGGGATGTAAATGGCTATCAGGCACAAACTTTTGAAATCATTTAGTTTTAAATGTGCAATGATGAGTTCAGCTGCAGAGAACTGGGGAATGGTGTTTGGGTAAGGAATGATGGTGAAAGAGTTAGGCTAAAAAAGAGCTACTGCTCCCCCTTTTTTGTGGGGTCTATCAGACCTTAGGCAGGAGAAACCTGGAGGGAGGAACTCTGTGTCTTTTATATATGGTTTTAGCCATGTCTCAGTTACTGCAATTATGTTGGGTCTGGAATGTGCTATCCAGGCATGGAATTCTGGAATTTTGTTTCTGATACTTTGTATATTAATGGTAGTGAGCTTTAGGGATTTATGAGGTTTGGGAGGTGGGAAGGCAGATGGAGTGGGTCCTGGGTTGGGTAGATGTCTCTACATTGGGGAAATGTGGATGTACTGTTTGAGTGATGCTGTTGAAGCAGTTTATACTTAGAGTTACATTGAGTTATGAAGAGCATAGTTTGTAGAGTTAGCTGTCTGAAAAATAATAATGTGTTAATGGAATAAAGACTAGGAGATATTGTGGAATAGTTGTGTTTAGGAAGCTGGATAGCTGTACAAGAGGTGGGTTTTGGTACTGTATGAGTAGAATGTAATGGTGTAAGGTGTAGAAGTAGTATGAGACATAATGAGAAAAAAAGAAGTGGTAATACAGTGAAGTGTATTAGTGACATTGGTAAATGTTTGGTGAATATAGAAGTACCAGAATAGGATGCAGGAGAGAAAGGGTTGGGAGTGATGAGCTGAAGCTGGTTGTACTACAGTTGAATAAGGTGTTTGTAAACTGAGGTAAGTGGAATGGGTTATCAGCATGAGGCTTATGTTGATTGAGTGTTTGAGTGTGGGATGGACTTAGAATGGGGTGTGTGTTGATTGGCTGCTTGAAACTGGGTGGGGTATGGCTAAGTATATATGTAATTGATATGGGGGTGGGTGAGAATGGGGTTAATGTAGGGGAGTGAAGTGAGCCTGAGCGAAGTAAGGGGGAATGGAACGGGAAGGCCTGACTTGGCTTGCAAGGTGGGACAAGAGAAACAATCAGTGAGATGCTCTTCAAGCAGCATAGCGCAATTTAAGGGACTCCTCAGTTGGAGCATGGGAAGCTTCTAAGGGAAAATAAATCTACTTTAGTTTTTTTGTCTATAACTGCCAATGGTTAGCCCCACTGTGTTGTACTGCATGGTGCTGTGCAAAGGTGCTCTAAGGGCAAACAGATGCCTCCGATTGCTCAAATGAAGATAGCAGAGTAGTGGCTGGTTGCAAACTCTGTGGAGCTGTGTTAAAACAAGCACAAACACAGGGCTTATGTAGCAACTGTGAGAACTTTTTTTTTAAAAAAACAAGTTAAGCAATTTTCATACAAGTTGGCCAATGGCAATGCTGAATACTGAACCTTATTCCAACAATCTCCAACTTAGATGGGTCCTTGGGTACACTCTTTTGCCACAGGAGTTCAGGGGGCCCTCAATGTAATATGGCTGGTTTTAATGCTCAGATAATGTCAAATAGTCTACACTCAGCAAATCTAAATCTAGCCTATGCTATAAAATACACAAGTAGTAGAAAATACAAAGTGCAGGAAAACAGTCTCAAACAGCAAACAGTTGAAACAGTGAAACAGCAGAAAATAGTTAAAACTAGGTGGCAATTCAGTAATACACAGTTTAAAAGTGCAGTACAGTGTATAAAAATACTTTTTTGCAGATTTCAAAAGATACTTTGGATTTCATTTGGATTCACTCTAGAGATCAGAGAAAGCATGGTGATCCTAGAGCAGCTCCTGTAAACTGAGCACAGACCCTTGCAAATGTGGTGCCTAAATACAAGCTAAATTAAGCAATTTTTTAAACATGCTGGCCAATGACAAGGCTCAATAGTGAGCCTTATTCCTGCAGTCTCCAACTCAGATGGGTCCTTAGATACACTCTTCTGCCACAAGGGTGCAGGGTACCCTTTTAATGTAATATGGCTGGTTTTAGTGCTAAGATAATACCAAAGAGTCTCTTCTTCTTCCTTCAGCTGCCCCAATTAGGGGTCGCCACAGAGGATCAATTGTTTCCATTTCTTCTTGCCCTATGCATCTTGCTCTGTCACACCAACCACCTGCATGTCCTCTCTCACCACATCCATAAACCTTATCTTAGGCCTTCCTCTTTTCCTGTTACCTGGCAGCTTCATCCTTAGCATCTTTTTCCAAATATACTCTGCATCCCTCCTCAGCACATGTCCAAACCAATGTAATCTTGCCTCTCTGGCTTTGTCTCCAAACCTTCTAACCTGCGCTGACCCTCTAATATACTTATTCCTAATCCTGTCCATCCTCGTCACACCCAGTGCAAAAAACATCTTCACCTCTGCCACGTCAAGCTCTGACTCCTGCCTTTTTGTCAATGCCACTGTCTCCAACCCATATAACATAGCTGGTTTCACTACCCTCTTGTAGACCTTCCCTTTCACTCTTACTGGTACTCGTCTGTCACAAATCACTCCTGACATTCTTTTCCACCCACTCCATCCTGCCTGTACTCTCTTCTTCACCTCTCTTCCACACTCACCATTACTCTGAACTGTTGATCCCAAGTATTTAAACTCATCCACCTTCACCACCTCTACTCTCTGCATCTTTACCATCCTTCTATCCTACCTCTCATTCACACACATATATTCTGTCTTAGTCCTGCTGACCTTCATTCCTCTTCTCTCTAGAGCATATCTCCACCTCTCCAGGGTCTCCTCCACCTGTTCCCTATTCTCACTACAGATCACAATGTCAACTGCAAACATCGTAGTCCACGGGGGACTCCTGTATGATCTCATCTGTCAACCTGTCCATCACCATTGCAAATAAGAAAGGGCTCAGAGCTGATCCTTGATGTATTCCCACCTCCACCAAACAGTCTAGATTCAGCAAATCTGAAACTAGGCTATGCTAAAAATACACAAGTATTAGAAAATAGAAAGTGCAGGAAAAACAGGCTCACAAGCAAACAATTGAAACAGTGAAGCAGGAAAACAGTTAAAATGGCAAAAACAAAAACAGATAAAAGTAGGCAGCAATTCAGTAATACACTGTTTTAAAGTGCAGTACAGTGAATAAAAAAAATACTTATTTTCTATAGATTTCAAATATTTTGTTATGTTGATCCTGGTCTTTGTTGAACTTTGAACTTGAGGAGCCAAAGAGATAAGGTCCACAGAGATTTGTGTTCTCATCTTCTTGTTGCTGTAATCAGTCTAGGGGACCATGGTCTATTACTAGAGTGCATTCTCTCTCTGAGAGATAGTGCCTTAGGGAGCTGGGTGACCACTTGATGGCTAAGCCTTCTTTTTTGATCACATAGTACATAGTCTCTGCTTTACTTAGTTTTTCAGCTGAGAAAAATGATTGCATGTTCCTCTCCATTAAAAGTTTGTGACAGCACTGCTCCTAACCCCATCTCCAATACATTGCTATACACTATGAATGGTTTACTAACAGAGACTTTGAGCATAATGTTTCAGTGAGCTTCTTAAAAGGAGCATCTACATTGACTGACAAAGTAATTTTGAAGGGCATCTTTCCTTTTCTCAGGTTCATGAGTAGGCATAATATCACTACCAAATGGGGCACAAACTTCCCAACAGTATTCTGCTAGCCCCTTACTTATTTCTTTCTAGTTTCTGTGATAGGGCATTGTCTTACTGATTCTACCTTTTCTTTTCAAGATTAATCATTCCTCTCCATTGGTGAGAACTGTCACACTACGCTACACACACACATGCACACATACACACATACATATCTCTACAACTATATAACCACACATACACACACACACACAAACACACACACACACACACACACACATATATATATATATATATATATATATATATATATATATATATATATATATATGGATCCCTATCACATGGTCGACAGGCCAAATGATCGACTTTCATTTGGTCGACAGTTCATTTGGTTGACAAGCGGGGGGCTTTGCCCCCCACACCCCCCAATGTGGGGGCTGTACACCCCTAACTATATATATCAACTCCAGGGTTGCACAACATTGGGGAGAGGGGCAAATCTGCCTGTCAACCAAATGAATTGTCGACCAAATAAAAGTCGATCAAATGGCTTGTCGACCATCTCGGGTAGACCCATATATATATAGATATATATATATATATATATATATATATATATATATAGACAGATAGATATATATAGATAGATATAGATACATATATAAATAGATATAGCTATAAATAGATAGATATGGATATAGATATAGACATAGATAGATATAAATATATGGGCAGATAAATAATGTGTATGTGTGTGTATTTTTCTACAGAAAAGCTAATCTCAGTTTTGCAAAGGGAACAGAAAGGTACATTAAGGAGGGAGGTACCAAGTATCCCGGGCAACTTTAAATTGTCAAGTGGGCCTTACACCTCTGTACCTACTCTGTGAGTTACAAAGGGTGGGTCCACTCCTACGGATCTAACATTATGGTAAATTAATAGACTTCATCTCTTTTTCATATGTAGGACTGTGGCTACACAGCTAGAAACTATTCACATAGGCCTTTGACATCTCATCATGTGTACGTTATACACAGAAGGTAATCAGTTTTTTTTTTTTGTTTCTTCAGCAGTGACTATAAGCACAATTCTTCATACTCCTATTGTATGTTATCTGCTCAGTATTTCTCCAAGAACTGTCCTCTCTATGTAGCATTCTTGTCTCTTGTTTTCCTGGTGCATTCTTTTCCGCATGTATGACAGTCAAGATATAACCCCTGGTGCATCAGCTTTAGTGGTATATATGTTTTATAGAGAAGGAATGTTTGATCATTATGAGACCAACAAGGCTTCCAGACAATTTTAGACTTTAAGTTATGAGCAGTCAAACCTGATTCCACTCTTCTTTATGGTGTATGAAAGGCTAGCCACACTGTTTCTATGAAGTTATCCAAGGTATTAATCACCATCAAGTATACAAAGTAAAGTCCCAGCAGAGGAAACTTTTAATATGATACAGCCTTTACCGAGAAGGAGTAGCTTCTATCTTTCATAGGTTCATAGGTTGGTACTAGGCTATCAGTCCTAGGGCCTATACAAGCCAAGCCATAACAATTCCCTGGCTATTTCTTCCCACCCTATTTACTTCCCTGGACCCCTGTCTAGCAAGGAAACTGACGTGATCCTCGGGGTGAATTTCCTTTCTCCCATCCAATCGTCAAGGTTCCTTTTGAACCTTTCAGAAGCTTTCAGAAGCTACCAGATGTCTACACTGCTTTTGTAACTTTTGCATGCCTACTAGTGGGTCTTTCCCAGCATCCACCAAGGATAGACACTGTAGGAACCCACCCACCCCGGAATGGTAACACCCATCTCTCCCTGCCATTCTGTCAGTTACCCGCACCGCTAATCAAACCTGGGTCTCTTCAGTTTTAGTCAGGGCTTTATCCCTCTATGCCACTGGAACATCTATATTTGGGACTTCTTGTTGATCTAAATATACAGTTTAACTTTAATAGTACCTGGTAGTCAGATTCGATAAGAGGTCACCTTCTTGGATGGAGCAGTGGAACATATTTAATATATTTTTTGTTATATTCTAAATTATCTCATGGAGAGTTAATTCTTGTTCAACAGAAACCTATTTCTGCTTCCAATAGCTGCAAAAGTGTTTGCATAGTTTTAGGAGTTAATGATATATTTTTTCTTGATTAATTTATTTGCACTTTTGCAGATATCATTATGTTTCAAAGAAACAGGTAACTCACGTTTCTCCAAAGAAATGATAGTGGTATTTCCCTTTTGAAATTCCTTACTAGTTATTGTCATTTATTTATGAACCTGTATGTTAGTTATTTTCCATCAAGTTGTAACTATCAAGCATGAAACAGTTTCCTGGGAACCGTAGAACTGCCCTTTAGTAATGCCATTAATTAATGAGGATGTTTGGCAAGTGTCCAACCTCGTAAATGTGTTGTCTGCCAAGTCTTTTGTGTAATGTGCTGTAACTAGTTGTACTGGTTACAATCACATGACAGATCATTCATGCATGGACATTGCCAGTTATATGTTAGTAAATTAACTACATGATTTAGTCCTGTCTTTGATTCAAAAAAATTGCTTCCATTTGGTACAGCTCCAAAACTCTCAATCAAAAAGCCTGTAATGTCAAAAATGCTATACATGTACACCAAGTATAAAAAAGAAATAATTCCAAGTCTTTTAAATCAGATAATCTACACATCATTGAATATCAAATTCATAACCTTTGTGGATGCAAAATATGTCAACAAGACAGCACTCTTAATATTGAATCTCTTCATGTTACAGATATTGGCAGGTTCATTTTTGTTCATTTCATATGAAAAGTCATTAAACATAATGCAATGAAGCACCTTCTAAACAAATCTAGTTCAAAAGCTTATGCAGCACAATAAATATCTTAACAGTAAAAGAATAAGAAAAAAATAACACAGGAAATACAGCCCCCCCCAACGATCAATGCATATAATAAAATATACTGTCCAAGAGATCACTGCTATGGCTAAGAGGATATGTTTATTCTTATTATTATTGTTATAATAATTATTATGATGATTATTATCAAAAATCTCCTTACAAAGCAAATGCCTTGCTTTTTGACACTTCTGTCTTTCTCCTGGATTTTACATAATTGTGCCTTCTGTGAAAGGTTGGACGCCGGGCTGGCAACCTGACGCCGTAAAACTCCACTGCCAATCATGAGCAGATAGGTGATCCACTGTGGCGACCCCTAACTGGGAAAAGCTGATGGAAAAAGAAGTGATCAACAGTCATTATTTTCTTATTTATGGGTGACCCATTGTAGGTTTCTTTTTGTATTTTTGGTCCTTTCATGTTGTGTTTGACATTGTACAATTCACCTTTCGCTACTTTCTTTATAAAAAGATATCTTGTAGCCAGCTGGCAGTAGATGAAGTATATGTCGCTATTTTGCAATACAACTCAATGAGGTCATGCACACCTTTTGCACCAGTTTATTCAGAATACAGTGATTGATACATTGCCTTCAACTGCGGGGTGAGTGCAGCATTTTTTATGCTGCAAAGAATGATTATAGGTTCATAGGTTGGTACTAGGCTATCAGCCCTAGGGCCTATACAAGCCTAGCCATAACAATTCCCTGGCTGTTTCTTCCCACAGTATTTACTTCCCTGGACCCCTGTCTAGCAGGGCGACTGACATGATCCCCAGGATGAATTTCCTATCTCCCATCCAATTATTATTAACAGATATATATTTTATATCTATCTATCTAAATATATATATATATATATATATATATATATATATATATATAGATATAGATAGATAGATAGATATAGATACAGACATCGCTATATACATACATACAAATAGTTCAAGCATGGGCATTAATGCACTTCTAGCTTGTCAATATACTAAAACACTTGTCCCCTTAATAGGTGTCCAGGCTGTTCTTAAAAATATCTAAACTAGTACTTGCCTTAATGTAATTTGGTAGTCTGTTCCATGCATCAGCTGCTCTATCAGACAACCAATTAGTACATTCTCATTTCTATAGAATCTTCACATAGGTTGTCTGATTATTCTCTGCTACTTTTTGATAACCCCAACCATTCCCAGACGTAGTTGTCTCTAAATGCTCTCTATATCTGAATAAGATCTTCCCTTGGATATCTGTAATAGGCACTGTACAAGTTCATATATTTTAGTCTTTCATCATAACTTAAAGTTTCATATCCATGGATGTCTTTTGTATATTTCCCCTGCACTTTTTCTAGTTTACTCATGCTTGTTTTCCTATAGGGTTTCCATATTGTTATTCCATACTCAAGTTTGGGTCTAATGTAACTAACAAACAATAACTTCATCATTTCTGATTTCCTAGATTTTATAAATCTTTTTATACACCCTATATTTCTATAAGTATAATTAACCAACTGATTGATATGCATAGAAAAACTCATAGCTGAATTTACCCATATACCCAGGTCCCTAAATGAGTCTACAGTTTCAATCACTGTGTGCTTTATTAAATATTTCTCTTTCAATTTATGTCTCCCAAATCATTTATCAGCACATTATTCTCCTGTGCCCAAATGGTCAATTTAGTCAAGTTCTTTTGCAGACCTGCCTTATCTGTAACACATGTAATCAGTTTACACAATTTCAGGTCATCTGCATATAGATTGCCGAAAACCTCAGATGAAAAAGTTAGATCTACAACATGCAATCTAAACAAGTAAGGGACTAGGACAGAGCTCTGTGGGACACCCTGACTGTAACCAAGAATTTCACCTGTCCAGTTGCTGAATGATACTTGCCACGTCCTATTTGTAAGCCATGCAGCTATCCATCTTATCAACAGTACATCAATAACCTAGTTGTTCAATTTTACTGGTCAGTGTTTTGTGTATGACCCTGTCAAATGCTGAACTTAAATCTATATAAATTACATCATAGCACAGTTTTTCATTCATAGCTGCTATTATATTGTTATAGAACATCATGTTACAGGTGATAACAGATCTATGTTCAACATATGCATGCTGATACATGGTTTCAAGCTCCATCCTCTCCAATTATGATAATAACTTATCCAATATTACCCTCTCCATTAATTTTCCACAACATGAAAGTAGACTTAAGGGTCTATATGACTCTGGGTTTGTCCTACTCCCCTTTCCCTTAAAGACATGTTTAATAAGCGCATGTCTTCAATCTTGAGGAATCTCTCCATATTTATATGACCTAGTGAAAAATAGATATAATGGTACTGTAAGTGCTTGCTGAAGTATTCTCAGGTCATTATTACTAATTCTATCTCCTTCCTGTGCTTTGTTTGGATCCAGTTTGGGCAGTTCTTTTTCAATATAATCGAATTTGATTCTGGTGTCTGAGGTTACCTGGATGTCACTAGGACAACTTATCACTCCTTTGTGCAGCCAAGCTGTTTTGCATAAAATGTTATAAAGATATGTATAACTTGTGTCTGAAAATAAATCTTAGAATTTACACGCAGTTTATCAATTTATATGTCTTTATTTCTTCCACAACTTATGTATCTACAAAAAGGTTTCCTGTTATGCTCAATATTTTTATATAAATTTTCTTCAAATTTTTCTTGATCTTGTCTCACACTATGCTCAATCTGTTTGTCCAACTTGTTTATTTTGTTTTCAAAGTTGTAGTTCAACCTCTCTTCCATTCCTTAGATTTTTTTGTCTCTCACCTTAATCGGGTATCTTGTTCTTATGGCAATATGTACCCTGACACTGTATGCCTAGATCTTGATGTTAAACATTTTTTGTTTTGATTTTTTGCACTCAAACAATTTCTCTTTCAAAACTTTTCAGATTCCATCTGAAGTTTTTCCACTGAACACATCACTCCAGTTAATTTTACATAGTGACTGTTTTGCTTCCATATAATCTGTAATTAACCTTCTGTGCATTGGTTTAGATTTCAGTGTGGCAGAATTTTCTAGCAACAAATTAACCTTTATATTCAAATGATCACTGCACATCAACAGTGGTAAAACTTGACTTGAAGTAACAGTAATTTCTTTAGGAACACAAACAATGTCTAGCATGTTCCATTCCCTGGTAGTTTTTTTTTTTACAATATGAAGCAATTGTTGTTATTGAATATATGTTGTGAATAATTTCCTTACTAATGTTGTTGAATCAATATTATTCCAGTCTGTTTCTGGTAAATTTAAGTCTCCAGCTAATATTATACTTCCCTTCTGTGTTTCCTGGAAGAAATGTATGAATTCCTCTAGGTCATCTGCACTTGACTTTGGTGGTCTGTACACTCCAGCAATTGTTATATGTTCCAGAGTTGTCTTTATTGTCACAGTTACACAGTCTATATTATTGGTGGTATTTATCATTGCACATGTAGTACTGCAGTGGTGGTGCTGTGGTAGCATTGTCACCTCACAGTAAGACGTTGTTCTGTTTGATTCCCAGCTAGACCGTCTTCTGTGTGGAGACGTGCTTGAATGGGCATACCTTTGTTGAAGGTTGTGTGTCAGGGCCGGCAACTTGGCACGTAAAAAATCTACTGCCAATCATTAGCGGACCGGAGTTCCGCTGTGGCGACCCCTAACAGGGAAAAGCTGAAAGACACAACAACAACATTTATCATTGAACATGTAATAATCTCAGATCTAATAACTATCTTTAGTCCATATCATAACACCTCTACCTGATTTTTTTGTTACGTCTGTTACAGTAAAAACATTTATACCCTGACAGAACTGGTTTCCAGTTATTGTTCTTTAACCATGTTTCACAAACAATAACATCAATCTTGTGGGAATGTAGCATATTTTCCAATAAAAAAAAATATTATTAATGCTTCTAGCATTAACAACCATCAGAGATGCATCAAATGTTGCTATATGTGAACTGTTACATTTTCAACCTGGCAAAAATCCTGCCTAGTATTTGTCAAATATTGCAAAATATCTGTTGCAAAATTTCTTTTCCCTGATCTTGACAAATGCATTCCATCCTGTCTGAACACATGTGCCCAAAACTAGGCTTGGATGCTCTACACACTTCCATTTTTTTAAAACAGGACATTTTTTTTTTCCATGTAGGTAATTATCCAAAAAAATCTTTTCATTCACAGTGACCTGACTATCTTTTCTATGTGTGCTTTGTGAAAAATACATCCTAATTATCAGAACAAGCTATACTATATAAGAGGGCTGTAAGTTCCCTACTAACAGTCAGAGAGTCCTTGTGGGATGAGATCATTTGTACCGGCATGAATAAAAACAAATCTATACCTCTTTATATTAAGGAGTTACAAGGCTTGTCTCATCTTCTATTTTTGCTACTGACAAGCATAAGACTATTTGATGTTCACTATCTTCTCTTCAAATGTAAGTATCAGTTCCTCTAATAACTGAAACTCCAATTACAAGAATGTCTTTTCCAACCAGATTTGAAGAATGTGAAACTTCTAATACAGTAATATATGCTCTATCAATTGTTACAAAGGAATGATTTTCAGCACCATTAGTCTTATTAATCCCACTGTTCTCATTACGTATTAAATTCTCATCCAACTGGCAGTGTACATCCACAGCTTGAGCCATGTAGTCAACATCTGTCTTTCTCTTCCTTTTTCTTATAGTAATGTTCTTCAATCCTTCCACATTCAGTTTTGATTTCTTCCTTTTTCACCTGCCCCTTAGCTCTTTTTTCTACCTTCTCTTTTGGAAAAATGCTGGCTTTTTCTGTAGACTGAAGGTTTACTGATATAAAAATGTTATAATTCCCCATAATCTGTGTGTTACATAACAAAGCAGTGTCCTTATTAGTATGTATTCTACGTACTTTACAGACATTTATCAGTTTCTTTTTCTTCCTTGTTATTTGTTGTGAACTTCTTCCTTTCTTTCTTTTTTTGTTTCCTCCTAAACAGTCCGAATCCTCAAATTGCTGAATACTTGCAACCAGAATTCCAAAGTTGTCAGTGGCATTATCTTATTTCATAGGGATTGAATGTCCTTTACAGGCAACAGACACATTATTTCCTAAATGTGTCCAATTTGCTCTTTGCCTAACATTATTTATTTCACCAGTGCAGTCATTAATTTATATAACAACAGTTCTCCAAACCGTGCCAATTGCACAAGTGCAATCATCAGTAAGTCTAGATTTACTTCTAATAATGGTAAGCAAATCACCCAACTTTTGACATGAAGAACATAGATCACCGGTGTTGTCGGGTGTTACCTTTAAATATGCATAGCATTTATTACACTGTAAAAGATATTTGTGCTTTAGCAAATCATTAATCACATACTCATTTAAGGAATTCATATTCAGCTTCAAATGAATACAATATTATAAAAAAAGAATAATCAAAATCAGTAACCTCAGAATTCAAAGTGAACTTAAATCAACTTCTTTGACAAAAATCACACAAGCAATATACAACTAAATACTAAAGTAAGTATAGTTAAGTTATTCTGACTGTGTAAGTTCTGAAAGTCAGAGAAAAGCTATAATTCCTTGACTCACTATTGCTCACAGTTGCACTTCTTTTTAACAGTAAAGATCAATAAATCACAAACCAAGATGGGATTATTTAGATAAGCTTTGGATTGTCCTCTCTGCAGTCTGTGTGAATTTATAGTTGACTAGGCCCCATGGAATGGCTAGATCTTGCATGTCTAAAACCTATCCCTTTGTAATGACCAACAGTGAAAATTAAAGGTTAAACAACAAAATACAAATCAAAGTACATCTTCCTGTTTGCAAGCTATCTCTTTTTTCCTACAAACACTAAATTACAGTTTGTTTGCGTCTTTCGGCTTTTCCCGGTTAGGGGTCACCACAGCGGAACTGTGGTCCACTAATGATTGGTAGTTGATTTTTACGTGCCGAGTTACCAGCCCTGACGCACAACCTTCAATGAAGGAACGTCCATTCACGCATATCTCCACACAGAAGACATTCTTGCTGAGAATCGAACTGGACAGTGTCTTACTGTGAGGCGACAACGCTAAAAAAAAATAAAATATAAATTCAAATAAAACTTGTCTTGCCAATCAACAACACAGTAAATCACAAACCAAGACAGGATTGTTTAGATAAGCTCTACATATATAGATATATGTGTGTGTCTGTATACTACAAATTCAGACTTCTCACATGAATTATGGATGCTCTTCATTAAAACAGCTACCTCACAGCTACAGGGTTTAGGGTTTAGTTCTGACTTCTGTTCATTGTGTCTCTGGAATTTGTATATCCTTCCAATGTCTGCATGGGTTTTCTCTGGATACCCCATTTTTCCTTTCTCCCACAAACATGCTGGCTGACTGACTACACATAAATTATCTACATATATGTGTGTGTGTGTGTGTGTGTGTGTGTGTGTGTGTGTGTGTGTGTGTGTGTGTGTGTGTGTGTGTGTGTGTTTGTGTGTTTATCCTTGCTTTTTGGTCCAGGTTATGGCTGTAAAGAATCCACAGACCAGCCTACTTATGCACTCAACACGTTTTTAAAAAATCCTGCAGTGTAAAATGCTACAAACAACTGCAAAGTAAGCATAGCATTTAGTGTGAGGTAAATCCACTCAGCTTTCCATATGAGACTCCTGTACCATGGCAATTTAATAATTTCTACTCTGAGAATAGTGCATTTAAGAGGTAAAAAAAACCTCTGACAATAACTGCAGACTAGGAGAATATTCTATGTATAGAAAGAAAATATTTGCTGCAATGCTATCCATGTGCATTTATACAATAGAGCACTTAGAACAAATCATGCCCTCCATACCAAACTGCACATAGTGTACACAACACAGTTCATAAAATATCTTGTGTGAATAAAGTACAGATGATGATGATGCCTGTTTTATAAAACAACCCATTCAGTTACTTTACAAAATTAACACATGCAGAATGATGGTTCACAAAATACAGTACTTGGCATGAGGTTTTCAAATAAAATGTATTTTCTTTACCTTTTTCTGTGGCTCCCCAACTTACCACCTAGCCCTGCATGTCCTTTCATGGACCATCTTGCCTGCTGAATGAGCCATTGCGGTGAGAATCAGAAAACTATAGCTTTCCTCTGCAGAATGTTGGGGGATATTAATTACTAACTGCTTAGGCAGGAGCTGCAGTTCCATGATGCTTGGCATGTGCTTCTATGCATACATATAGTTACAGCTCAGTGTATTTTTGACTGCTGCATTTATTATACTTTCTCATACCTTTGTAGTATGACACTGTGTGTCTGTTTTACTACTGAATACATTGTATACTTTGTGTTGTCTTGTTACACAATTTAATGCATATTTTAATTTATGTATTTATTTTAACAAAGGAATCAGATGCAGGCCTAACCAGGGACCCTATTCAAATACCATAGTCAGTTCCTTACCCCAGCTGCCTGATATGAAACACATCAAGTCCTCATTACTGATCTAATGATCAGTAACATGGATTTGGAAATGGAAATTTCCATTAATTTCAATTTATTTAATCTTGCCATCAGATAAAATAATCACACTGATGCTCTTCCTAAATCTCTTCTGATATCAACTGGTATGGCAATTTTTATCACACCCTAACTTCCAGGTATAAGGAAATAAACAGCCTACTCCTTTATCAACAATCCACACAGTCCCAAATTGTTGAAAGCCAGAGTACTAGCTTATTGTCTTCTGTTTTACAACTATTTTTCTCTTATTTTGAGCAGCTTGGTTAACTGCTTTCTAAACTTAATACATACAGAAACAGGTTTTCAATGACAGTACTCCAGTAACTAGAAAATGTGCATGGATTAAGTAAAGCCATTGCCTTGCACACAGAAACCATACTTCACAGCAAAAATGTTACCAGCTCTAGTGATAGGTTCATTAATAATATCCTTTTATTCCATCTCTTCAGAGACCAAAACAAAACAAGAAACGTTTTGCTGAAAAGTTACTCAGTTCATAATTAAAAACATTCCTCTCCACTTAAATAAGTCTGTGCAGTCATGTGGCCACCATGAATGAATATTTAAAAATAATCTGTAATGGCGAATGTAAAGAATGATAATGTCAAAATGCCAGCCCGAAATTATCCTGACAAACTAATAATTGATCACAGACTACAGAAAAGAAAAGAACAACATTGCATAATATATCCATCACTAAAAACTGTCTTTCGGCTTTTCCCGGTTAGGGGTCGCCACAGCGGAACTCCGGTCCGCTAATGATTGACAGTAGATTTTTACCTGCTGGCTTGCCAGGCCTAATGCACAACCTTCAATGAAGGAACGCCCATTCACGCATGTCGACACACAGAAGACACTCTAACTGAGAATCGAATGTGCAACGTCTAACTGTGAGGCAACAACGCTACCACAGCACCACCACCGCAGTTTCACTATGCGTATTTATTATGAAAACACTGAAATTTATGGGTTCATCTTTTTTAGCTATGTAATAATTGTTTTAATTAAATGGAAGATTATAATTAGTATTATGAAGTGTGAATTGATAAGATTTATTTATTTAAGATTTGCTCACCAGGAAAGTCTGACTTGGAACAAGCCAACTTTCAGCAGAGGCCCAGGGAGAAATGCTCCAGATTCATGTCTTTGTAATGTGGGAAGAAACCACAGCACTCAGAGGAAACTCACACAAATACAGGGAGGGCATGCAGACTCCGCACAGAAGGCACCCCAGCCAAGAATCAAACCAGGGAACCTCTTGCTGTGAGGCGACAACTCAAACCGGTGCACCATTACGCTGTCTTGAGAGCATTCACTCATAACTGTTAATAACACAGTTTTGTATAGGTCTGTGTTCATAGGTTCATAGGTTGATACTAGGCTATCTGCCCTAGGGCATTTATAAGCCTAGCCAGCGTGTGTTTGGCTTTTGCCACCCTTTTAGATTAGTTGGCTATGCCTCTGTATAGTAGGTCATAGAAGGTAGCCCTTTTAAGGTTAGTTTACTGTACCTCTGTCAAGCAGGGATGCAGAAGAGTTCCCAGGGGTAAACTTACGATCTCCCATCCACTCGTCAAGATTTCTCTTGAAGAGGGTCAGTGAGGGTCTCTGCCTAACATGGATTGTGATTTTGTTCCAGAGTGAGGGGAGCCTCTGGGATATGAATTTGTCCCTCCAGCATGTCCTATTTATTTCTGTACTGAGGTTCAAGTCCCTGGAGCGTGTAGCTCTAAGGGATTTGGATTTCCTGAGGTGAAGCATGTCCATTAATTTTGGGTTGGACATGGCTTTATACGTCAGACACAGATCGCCTCTGAGTAGGCGGTACACAACTGAGTAGAGCTGGAGTTTCTTTAGCTGAACTGCATAGGGCATCTGTTTGAGCCCCTTGATCCTTTTGGTGAGATACTTTTGGGGTCTTTCCAGTTGCTGCAGGTGTCAGGTAAGGTACATCCCAAATGGGGCATTGTACTCAATTATGGGCCTGATAAGTGATGAGTGGAGGGGCACAATGACCTCTCTTGATCTAGATGTAAACCCTTTTGTGATAAGATGGGCTATATAGAAGGTCTTTTGAACCACTTTGGCAACATGATTGTCAAAGGAGAAATTGCTATCTACTTGGGTCCCCAAGTCCCTAATTACTTCTTCCGTACTTAATGGATTACCAGCTATGTGGTAATTTGTGGGCACTTTGTTTTTCCCAAAGAGGATGACTATGCATTTTTTGGCATTTAGCTTTAGGCCATGGCTCTGGCACCAGTTATCCGTCTCTGTGAGACCCTTTTGGAGGATGCTTGTGTCAGCCGGAGAGTCGATTATGGCACCCAATTTGCAGTCATCTGCGAACTTGGTCAGCCATAGTCCACCCGTGTTAGCCTGTACCTCAGAGAAATATATACCGAACAAAAGAGGTCCCAGGACTGAGCCTTGTGGGACACCACTTGTAACTGGTTTAGAGTCTGACGTGGCACCTGCTATTCTGACCATGTGGGTTCTATCCCTGAGCCAGTTTGCAACCCGTCTTGTGACATAGGGGTTGATATTTAAGCTGGTGAGCTTATTTATGATGCCCGAGTGGGATATTGTGTCAAAGGGTTTTGCGAGGTCCAGGTAGGCTGTGTGGACTACCTTCCCTTCATCTATGGCTTTGGTAACTGTTTCAAAGAAGTCAACCAGGTTTAAGAGGCAAGATCTGCCCTTAACGAAGCCGAATTGGGTAGGATCCAGTGTCTGGAGGTTCCCAGTTTGTTTGTTTATGATTTCCATGATGATTCACTCCATAGCTTTGCAGACCAGGCTAGTCAGGCTTATAGGGCGATAGTTTCCGGGGTCTGTTGTGACACCACCTTTGTGGAGTGGGACCACTGTTGCTGTACACCATTCTTTGGGTACATATCCTGTAGTAAGGCTGAGATTGAACAGTGACTTTACATGAGGGTTTAGTTCTTCTTAGAGCTCGTGTAAGATGCAGCCTGGGACACCGTCTGGTCCCATTGATGCTGTGTTTTTTGCTTTGGAGAGGGCAGCTCTCACCTGTGCATCTGTGATCTCAGGAAGGCTACACTCTGCTGGGATAGACATTTGCTCTTTTGGGGGGTAAGGTGGGGAGAAGTTTGCACTGAACCTTTCTGCCAGAATGTTGGCAATGTCTGTGAGTTCAGTGTATTTTTTGTAATTTTGCACAAACTCAGAGCATATCTGGGAGTTGCCTCCTAGGTTTCTGACATAACTAAAGAAGGCCTTGTGATTATCTTTAGTGTCTTGTGCAATTTTTCTTTCGAAGCTGGCCTTAGATGATTTTATGAGGGATCGTAGTTTCTTGCTAGTACTGATCAGTGATGCCTTCCCTTTTTGGGATTTTGCTCTGTCATGTAGTAGCTTTCTCCTTCTGTTGTATAGCTTATTTATGGCTGGGGTCCACCAGACAGGTCTCCTGCCTTTGGAGGAGTGAATCTTGGTTTTATTTCGGATAGCATGCTCCATGCATGCCTGTAGGTGTCCATAGAATGCTTTTGTAAAGGATTCTGCATTTGGGCCGTATTTTCCACTGGCCCGGGGGCTTTGAAGGATTCCACCTCAGTTTTGAGAAGTGTGAAGTTTGCTTTTGAGAAGTTCTTCACCGTGGTTTCCTTGGCTAGGGGTGGGGATGGAATATGGATGTCCAGTGAGATTTGTTTATGGTCTGATCTTACCAATGAGGGGTATACCTCTGGTGTGGAACATAGAGACCCCATGTTGGTGATGACCAGATCCAATATGTTTTCCCCTCTTGTGGGAGTGGTGAC
The DNA here is from genome assembly GCF_019279795.1 of Protopterus annectens. Lineage (NCBI taxonomy): Eukaryota > Metazoa > Chordata > Ceratodontiformes > Protopteridae > Protopterus > Protopterus annectens. The sequence continues at coordinate 1,834,294,729 of NC_056737.1, read as the reverse complement.
CAGTTGTTCCATAGCATTTGAGTTTATAAATTCTAGGAACCGTTGGGTGAGGGTGTTTGGGCTTGAGTAGTTTTCCCAATCGATGTTTGGGTAGTTGAAGTCACTCAATATAATAGTGTTTGGAGAGACCTTCATATTCTCCAGTGTTCTCAGGAAAGCCGAGTGAGGTTCCTGTGTTTGGGAGGGTGGTCTGTAGCAGGCTACAAACTGAAAGGCAGTTTTGCTCACTGTTAGTTGCACATGGATGGTCTCCGATGCATCTTGCAGTGCCACTAACCTGGAGGTGTGGGTATCTTTGATAAATATGGATACTCCCCCTCCTTTTGTGGTTCGGTCCGAGTTTTGGGGCCGGAAAGCATGGTATGAAGTATAACCTGTTAGTGCTGGGGTGCTCTCGGGAGCCTTGAACCAGGTTTCTGTTACTGCACACATATTGATATTCTCCATACTGAGGAGAGTCTCGAGTGCGTGCATCCTGAAGTTTAGACTTCTGGCGTTGAGCAGCATTACCCTTAGTTTTTTTTTTCTTTGTGTTGTCTATGGGGGTGGGTTTGTCTTTTGAGCCTTGCCTAAAAAAGGCACTATGGGGGAGGCAAGAGCCTTTGCCAGTATTCGAAAACCCAGGGTTGACAGGTGCAAGCTGTCCCTAGCGAAGCAACGTGGCTTGTCGAGCATGTCATCCCAGGCTGACAGACACTGGATCCCCTTTGAATGACACCAATACTTTAGCCAATTGTTAAAATTGATCATTTTGTCTTTAATACTGTGGCATCATTCTTGGTGAGGGTAAGATGCTACTCAAGGTCAGGGTCATACCGGCCTGGGCTACATGATCAAAGAGCTCCTGTACGTCTTTTTTCATGTAGTCCAGGGAGGTACGTCTCAGGTCATTCACACCAGCATGGACAATGACGGAGTCATATTTGTACTTGCTTTGGAGTGACCTGAGTGCTTGGGTTATGTGGCGGATCCTGGCACACGACAGGCAGCTAACAGTGACCTTCGCCTTGCTCAGCCTGGTGAGTGGGACGTCAGTGTGTCTGACAATACAGTCACCTATTACAAGTGTATTAGGTGTGTTGTTTAGCCTTAAGGGCTGTGACTGTGTGGCACACTGACTTTGTGAGCTATGTGCTACGTGGATATTGTTTCATGGTAGGTGTTGCTTGGATGTCTGCTTTGGAGGTCTCTGCTGCTTAGGCAGATTTTTATTTAGAGCCTCCGAGTATGTTTTTGTGTGTTTATGTGTTTGGTTTGCAGATGCGATAGGTCTATGTGAGACTGGATTTGTGGTGTGTGTGGTTACCTTCTCCTCCTGACAGGCTGTGCCAGTACTGGGTTGAGAGAGCTTAGCCTCCAGTTTGGCTATATTGTTGCATCTCTCACATATATTTGAGCTTGTTTGGAGGAGGAGAGGGTGGTCTGTATACATAAGGCAGTTGTAACATTGCCTCAAGATTCCCATATTCACCAGCTGGACTGGAGAGTAAACTCGAAACTGACCTTTGGACATGCCTGAATAATATAGGGAACTACTTATTGACTGATCAGAAAGAACCAATAGGGAGCAAGTGCTTAGAAGGAGTATAAGAGGATGTAGTGCTTTAGTTTGTGTTTACCTATGAGATTACTTATACGAGCAAGTGCGGGGCTTTAGAATGAAAATAGAGTGCTTAATTAAGTGAAGAGCAGACTTTGTGGAGCCGGGAATAGTCTAAACCTGTTTAAGCGGCGCTGCCCGACGCTGCTCTGTGCGCAAGACCGCACAAAAAGAGAGAAAGTAGCCATATTAATTTTCAATTCTTATTTTTAATTGTTCCTCATTTTTACACAATCCCATGTTTGATGAATTCTAACACTGCGTCCTGTTTTCATATGAAATAATGCTTTGAAATGGCTTTGTCTTTGCTAGTTCCTTTCCTACACCTCTTTGACTTGGTTTTGTTTCTCTGGCATCAAATATAATAGTTATGTGGATAACTTCTTATTCTGTTTTCTTCCCTTTAAAAGATTAGCTGGTGAGAGACTGAATCCCTGGAATGAAATATTCCTGCATTACAAATTTGTGAGATGACAATCACTATAACTACAGCTAATGCTTTTCCTTATCAGATCTTTTTCATCTGAATACATCTCGGTACTTGTCTATTCAATTAAGAGCAATGTGGAAATGTACTTGTGTGTTTAAATTTCCACTTTTTTAATCCTTCTGACCTCTTGAATCATTTACTGTGGAACACTGTCAGAGGAGACACTGGATATTCTTTGCTCAAAAATATTGACCTCAACATGCTGACAGTACTTGCATTGGTATTGTCTGATATGTTACCCACCTTTGGATGTTTAGAAGAAAAATAATCTTCACATATGACACTGTTACTTTAGAATGAAACATAACGATGATAACTCTTCTCCACAGTTTTCCTAGGACAATATGGGGTAACATTTTCTCTCTTGGATTGTTGCCCCGGTATGAACTACATACAGGGCACTTCTATACCTCTTGTTTTGGCTAACTTGACATCCTCAGTTCTACCTCTTACCTTGCTTTCAATACTCCAAGATATGATTTATCTATCCGCTTGAGCATCTGCTTCTCAACTGGTCAGAAACTATTTTGACAGCTTTGAACATTAAGCCTTGGGCACAACCTATTTACTCATTCAGTGAAAAATATGACTAACTTTATTTGCTCCAGCTAATTTAGTACTGTGAGTTCTTGCAATAAATGCATGTTTCAGTATATCTCTACAATTCCTTTACTTTTTCTTCTGCTATTGATAATTGTGGTATTAGCCAAACAGTCTCTAGTTCTTCTATCAAATCTTCATGTCACTCTGGTAGCTACATTCCATTTAATATGTATACTGTATTTAATTACACCCAGTTGGTTACATGATTTATTTCAGTTTAAGGTAATTTTTTGCAGACTAGGCAGTGTCTATCCCCCAGATAAACTCCATGTAGGTTTTGCATAGAGACTACACTGACTGGTACCACAGAAGCAAAGTTGCTTATCACCCAGCCTCACCCGGCATCGCACAACACATATGAAATAAAGCACACGTGCCTAAACAAGGTTTTGCGGTTCATGCCAGTGTTCCTGGCCATGAAACCTCTTAGAGGAATGCAAATACCACTGTTGGCCATGAAGGCTTGCAAGCAGTTGTGGCTAGCAATTCCATCTACGTCCAAGCAACTATGGTGCATGAATTTGCAAGAAATGCCACAACAGCTACCAGGAATACATCTATCTTGCAATTGTAACTGTTAGTAAGGCGCTAGTATGTTTTCCACATTTTGGCCATGTGTTCCAATATATTAAGGCTACTGTATGTAATTCTGGAGATGCAAGGCTGAGATATATAAATATGTACAGATAGTTACTATTGCATTGCACACCAAGAAAGCTGATAGAATAAAGTGTTTGTGCATTAGCATAAATTGTGTGAATAGCATATGTATATACCTGGATTTGAACCCAGGGCCATCTTGTGCAAAAAAAAGGAAGAATTGAAGTATTAACAGGTGGTACTGCAGAGTAAGTTAAGTAGCACATGTATGCAATACAATCAATATTAACTGACAAAAGGATTGCAAGGATTTTCCTCTGTACTCTCCCCTGCTTGTTACCAATATCACCCTTTCCTTTTTGTGTTATGCATGATGTTACACATCATGCAGCTTTGGTAAGAAATGTTGAAGAATTGCAAAAGCAAGACTACGCTTTGGTGCATATCAAGCAACAGCAGTCAAGGAAAAGACTTACTTGTATCTTTATCCATCTGCCACAGATTCAGTAAAGTAGCAGGTGTATGCAATAGTAGTTAAGTCCACCAGTTGATAATCAGTCTGTACAATACACCTGCTCCTCAAGTGAGTGTGTTGTACCACCTATGAATGCATTGATTCATTCTCGTTTTTGGGCCACATGGTATGTGTTCCAATACAGCTGGAAGTAACAACTGCAAATAGTTTTACATTGCGAGTCAATGCCCCTGTATAAAATGTGTTGGCCACTGTTGCTCTATGCTTATTGCTGCTCAAACATCTGTTTGCACAATGCTAAGTATTGTGCAACATTTTTGAAAGTTATTTCTCTTTCATGTTAATGGAATTTGGTGGGAAAACAGACTTATACAAGAAGGAAACTAACATTTAATACTGATTAGATGGAATACATGTGCTATATAACTGACTCTGTGGCAGCAAGTGTTAATGCATTGTTGTTAGAGGCTGATGGCACTGGATTTGAATACAGGTGTAGGTAGAAAATTTACAAGTGTCTATAAGCAGATTTTCATGTTTTATGCCATTTAACATTGTTGCTCATTGGGGCATGATGCACACCATCTTGCAATAATTATTTAAAGAAAAGATATGGGGAATATAGGAAAGTGGTGAAATGGTGAGCAAACTTGGGGAAAAACAAAGTGAAAGCAGGGCAGGAATGTGCAGAAGAGAGATAGGAGAGAACCACAGCTATCCATTTCTTCAACAGTACTAAATGATTATCTGTGTACAATATTAGCTGAATTTGCAGTGTCATCACCAGAGAGAGGAGTACCTACAACACAATCATGTTGTACATCCAGTTGGACCAAATCAAGTGTGTCAAAATGACACATGAAAAAATAGAGAGCTATGCATGGGACAATTTGTTTGTTGTGGGACAGGTGCCTATTTTTTTTTGGTGGGGGAGAGGAATGTTGAGGAAGGTGTGTAGGAATGTGTGGGACAGGTAAGTTTGGTAAGTGAGGAAGCAATTGCAGAAAGTGAAGACAGACAAGACATGATACAGGGATGGTGAGGGACATAAGAGGTAGGTGAACACCATGGATAGCATGGGAGTTGGGACATTCAGTACTCATGGACATAAGCCTGGTTAACAGTTAGAATCTAGTTCTCACCCACTGTACTGTCATCACTGTCTCCTAATTGTGTCACTGACTGCAGTGCCCAGTGTCAGTGTGTCCGACTTCTACCATGTACAAGCTTGGAGACCAGGTGCTCCATCTGGCGCAGGCATGCACCAATAGTGCAGAGTACAATCCTGTGCACCAACCCTGGCAGTTTCTCATGGGTAACAAAACCACTCCTTCTGCTACTGCTCCCAGGGGGAACCACTGGTCTATCCTTTGGGGCAGAAATACCTGAGGGCAAAGGCACTGCAGGGGCAGCAGATGGGATACTGCCAGGTTGCATCCCAGATGTGCTGGGCAGTGGTGCTATAGCCGGTGGAACAAAAAAGTGAAAAAAAAGAAGAAAGAGAATAGTTGAGGTGAGAGGAAAAAAAGGATAACATTACTATGTTCATATGTTACATACAAAACATTTCTACAAGTATTTCAGTAAATTCTGTTAGCTTTACTTTTAAGATTACCAACTGCTAACAACTGTACTTAATACTTATAAGACTACTCAGCTTCTAACAGATGCACACTATAGTACAGATTGCAGCAAGCAATCCCTGATGTGTACATATTTTGGACAGATGCATGTCCACATTATACTGATGACAGATTACAGCAGGCCATATGTGCCAGTGCTATCGAGCTCTGAAGTTTAATTGAAATACTGATAATAATATTGTATATTTGGAAAGTGTGGTTTCTGAACCGACAACTTCTGACTAATAGGTTCATAGGTTGGTACTAGGCTATCGGCCCTAGGGCCTATAGAAGCCTAGCCATAACAGTTACCTGGCTATTTCTTCCCACACTATTTATTTCCCTGGACCCCTGTCTAGCAGAGCAACTGATGTGATCCCTGGCATGAATTTCCTTTCTCCCATCCAATCATCAAGGTTCCTTTTGAAGAGGGCCAAATAGGTGCTCTGCTTGACATGTATAATGTGTAATACTATACTGTTAATTTGTGCAACAGAGTCATGCATGCATAGTTTCCTTTCACAGTTCACAGATGCATGCTGACTGTTTTGTGAGACAATTGAACTGTTGTTTTCTGCTACAGACTAGGGGATGCGTACTTGCTTTTATAGTTGATATGCATGCTCAATATGGTGTAACTATATCAAATTCCAAATAAGCTGTCTTTACAATTTCATGGTATCAAAGTAAAATTAGAAATGTTTGCTGTACAACTTATTTTTACAATTTAAATATTTTCATTCTCTCTTACAGTTTTCTTATGCATACATACCACATGCTTCTTACATCCTTGCCAAGCACTGGGCAAGAGCACTGACATTTGAGGCTCACTGACTGGTACCTGTGGAAAAAAAATAACATAACAGAATGCCACTATCAGTAACAGTATTTACTATATTCAGCTTTTAACTCTTACAACTGTTCAGTGAAATTGATACTTACACATCTAGGGGGTGTGTTCCTGTCCCTACATTGCTCAGTCCAGTGGTCATGCATGCCCTTTTTCCTCCTACGCAGGTTATCAAAGTGCTGATGACATTGTTCTGCAGTGCATGGGATACCTGTTGCATTGCCAAGAGCCCTAGCCAGACTACTCCAGGCTTCAGATTTATATCAGGTGCCAGAATAGTCCTGCTTCAACAGCGGGGATCCATGTTCCTTAACTAGGAGTCCAATAAACACTTTGGATTCCTGGACACCCCACCTCTGTGATTGAAAGCACGTTCCCTCACCACTAACCCCAGACATGCCTGCTATAGATGAAGCCACAATGCTGAAGTTTTCCCACCAATTCCTTCTTGTATAAGACTGTCTTCCTGCACAATTCCATTAATGTGAAATAGACATAGCTTTCAAAAATGTTATGCAATGTTTAGCATTGTGCAAACACAGTGATTCACAGTGTGCAATAGTGAGCAACATTGCCTAGGAGTGTCATCCCAGGTTTGTTGGATGTACGTCTTTGTTCATGTGTGATAGGGAAATTTAAGCCCAGGACAGTCCACATAACAGCATTGATACAGTGGCACTGGACTAGTTATATGACATATGACATCCCCTGTTTTACTCTATTTTTAGCGAGGCTGCTCTGCCTCCACTGTTTGTGCTACATGGCACATTGTGCAAACAGAGTGAAAAAAAAAGTTTAAAATGTGTAAACCTAAATAAAAGGAAAACCAAGTGTTGTGCTGTCATCCAGTTTAATGATCAGAATATCCTTGTGTTACTTGTCATGTGCACCACACGTTTCAATGGAAATTCCTGTAAGACATATGTTAGAAAGTAATTTTACACATTGTAGCATCTTCCTTCACAACCCTCACAGCAGATAAAGTTTTGACATATTGATGCTATCAATTGTTGAACTGTGCAAAGCCACTGTAAGGTAAACCTACAATGAGTAAGTAAACATCGCAAATGCAGATATATGAAGCAGTAACTTAGTTATGCACCCTGAGCATCAGACACCAACTTTTTGTCTCCCTGAATCCAAAACATAGACAACAGGGAATATGGCACAATTCACATCACTTGCACAGGGTTTTGTATGGTGGTCATTACAAATGGGAGTTAAAGCAATGATACACATCACAGTTTCTCACTTCACAAGTCTTACAATAGCAGTCACTATAAAGCTGTGACACTTGCATGCTATCAACTATTTATATTTCAAAGTACAAGATATGTCACAGGCAAAATGAACAGTTCTACAACACAAATGCAGATATACTAAGCACTAAGTTAGTTATGCACCCTCATGTATCCCTGAATCAAAAACATGGAACACAGGGATATGGTACAGTTATCATCACTTGCTCAATGTGTTGTGTGGGGGTGCAGGAAGCCTAGACTGACACAAAAGGTTGGTGAGTGTGTGTGAGTAAGAAGACACACATTTAGATAAAAAATGGAAAGATACAGAAAGTGAATATCTGTTGTGTGTGAGTCTGTAGGGGTCCTCCAGGTAAAATTGGTGTGAGTGTGTGCATGGATACAGCCAAGCTGAGTGCTTTCTCTACATCTTGGTCTGTTGGACAGTTGTGAACAGTGGATGGTAGAGGTTCCAGTTCATTGTTGTCATCCCCAACTCCAAGAAATGGCTCTGCCAGGAGTTGCACTGGCACATTGGCGTTCAAAATCATGTTCAGATACACTGCTGTTACGTGACTGCTATCTGTTGAATGAAGTCCCTTGACAGGAACCCCCAGGACTACAACCCCATGGCTTGCCACATCTGCATGTGGACAGCACACTCACTGGCAAAGCAGTGGAAGTACTGCCACTATGGGAGCATGACTGGGCATGACCACATTGGCTGACAGTAGATGATGTTGCTGTCCTATGCCCATGAGGCTGCTGTTCCCCTCCCTACATACGTTCCATCACAGACACTGCTCGTTCCAACGTGTCATGTATCCCCTCCATGAAATCAGCAACACAGATGAAGCAGTCATGCATGTCATGCTGTGCCACATCCATAATCCTGAGCTTTTGTCTGGAGCACCTGAGTGTGCCTTTGCCTCCCATGACGACCCTAAACATACACTAAGTAGTATATGAAGTGACAGCTGCACCAGGTGATGGAAGAACAGCAGGCTTCCTTTCAGCACCCATTTCACTCCTCCTGGTGACACCTTGCCCACATTTGGCCAAGATTAGACTCAACAGGCACTGAAGCCATGGTAGCCACACTTCTTGATTAATGTCCTCACCCTCAACCTGTCCAATATCTGTGGGCTCAGGCTACTGGCTGTGTCCAATGTACATGTAGGAGTTAGCTGTTGGTCACCTTTGTGTCAGATGCAACCTCTGCAACCCCCCAACTGTGCCTCAGTTTGGTCACCATCATTATCAGAGTGTGCTGATATACTGACATCAGGTGGCGCATGGCCCACAGTTTCACTATCAAAGTCACCTGTGATAAAAACAAGGAAACACAGGAATATATTATTACTGGAACTACTACATTGCAATATATGCTAACAAACTAACAATGCTGCAAGTATTAATGAGAGTGCATCAGTACACATGTCTGAGATCAACATCACACATTACAATATTTGTCTATATTGATTAGCAGTAATGAAATAAAACTATGTGACATACCAAATGCAGAAGGTGGCAAGTGTGCCTGTAGGCTTGATGGACCTGGAAAAAGAGAAGCAAGAGGTAAGGCCAACAATACTACAATCAACAGTAACACAGGGGCTAATACATTTGCACTTTAAAGCTGCAAATAAGAATCATTTACACAAAAACATGGTTTACAACCAGAAGCTAAGCTTAGCACTGCAGCAATCTTCAATCCCCCCAAAAAATACATGTGACACAATTCAGTTCTTCAGATAAGCTCTTTGACCTATACAATAGTATTAAACTGTTCAGACACTAGGCTTATCTGGAAGATCCTCCTGGGATATGGTTGGTGGAGGCAAGTGTTGCTGGATGCCTGATGGACCTGGAAGAACTGAAGCAAGAGGTAAGGCCAAGAACCCCACAATCAACAATGACACATGGACTAATACATTTGGCTCTTTACAGCTGCACTCAACAATCATTTACACAAGAAAATGGCTGACAACTCCAAGCTAACCTAATAACAGTAGCAGTCTTCAATCCCTCCAAATAAATAAATACATGTGACACAGACTTAACTTATTAATTTCAATTCTATAAATATCAAGCAGTATTCAACAGTGCAGATAACAAGGCCTACCTGGAAGCTCCTCCTGGAATGTGGATGGAATGTTGGACACTCTGGCTCACACATCCAGCTCATGGTGGACTTCACTTTGCTGTGAGCTTTGTGTGCTCTGTAACTTGGCTTTGAACAGCTCACTGGGGGTCAGTGGTGGTTCCATAGTAGGGCCTCTACCCATAACCCAGAGGTCACAGTGTACTGCAATTGCTCTTCGTCTTGCAGCGGTGAACAATTCAGTGGCCCTGTGGTGCACCTATTCATATGTTCTGCAGTGGTCATTCACACCATTGACAATGGCAACAATTTGTTGCCATATCTGCAGTCAATGGGCACTATCCCACCTTCTGCTTTGGAGGATAAAGTCTCCATATTATTGTAAAGCATCAGTGATGGCCTGGTTTTTGCCATCGATAAAGACTGGCTGCCATGGATTCAACTGTTGTAAGGACATTGGTGCCCTACATGAAAACAGATGTATAGTACACATACGTATCACATAAGTACAACATACGTGTGTAGAGATGCAACATACAAGTCAGTATTACCCAGT